>NC_068365.1:83071112-83203612 GCF_020536995.1 Dreissena polymorpha
CATCGTCATCAGCAACAGCAGCAGCATTATCGTCACTATCACCAACAACATCGTTATGGTCGTCATCGTCGTGATCATCATCATCAGTGTCATCATCATCATTATCATCGTATTTGTCATCGTCGTTGTTCTCCTCCTCGTCGTCGTCATCGTCATCATCGTCGTCATCGTCATCATCGTTATCATCATGAACAATTTCAACAACCGTAAAACCTATCGCTCAGCTCATTTTTGCAGTGAATTCGGATGTTATATCAAATCTTTTTTATTAATAGAGTTTGCTGCTTAATGTATTAATAACTAAATAATAATGTTGATAATATTGAAAATAAATGGTTTCAATTTTATTTATCCGTTTAAGATGCAGTATTTGACCAAGTCAATTTGTCGCTAAAAGTATTCATTACACATTCAATCCAAAAAGCGTTACGAGTTGCTATTGAAACTATAATCGCATTCCGATAAAAATGGTGTCTGTATTAGGGCCTGTTTAATTTCTACGCTTTATTGCAATTCATAAAAATATTGATAAGGGTACCGGTATATCTAGACACACTCTGTTATCCAAACAATCCTTGTGATCATAAACAAATAAACAATGAAATATAAATAAAATTAGATGATAAAAAATGGTATCTTCCTTTTTGCTGTTGCTAGTTATCAACAGAGTAGCAAAACTTTTAAATGTAAATTATATTCAATTCATAGCACGCTTAAAGATTTGAAGTTTATGTAAATCTATAAGCACAAACATATTTATGTTTGTTAATACAAAGCTGTAGCAGTTTTCTGATTGCGCTTGAAAAGATGTGATTGTTGTTGTTGCATTAATAGTATCATTAGTTTGTATTTCCAGATTAGGTATTCAACCATACATTTTGTTTTTAATCAGATGTCTTATAATTGGCATTGCAATATTTCAATAACGAGTAATCAACACAATTGACTTTATGTATTTTTAATTGTTTATCCATATTATCATTAACACTTGAGGGAAAAATAAGCTGTGTCATTTTTTATTTTTTATTTTACTTATGGTTCAGACAACTCTGCTTTTACTATATGCCGTAATAATTATAAGTTTTCGGTCACTTAAAGATATTGTTTTTCGTGTTGGAAAATTTAAATACGAAAAATATTTAGAGACAAGTGTGTTATGTTTGTTTGTCAATTATTTAATTGAAGTAGAAATAATACAGCAATGTACATAATTTTATTGTGTTGTTCCCTTCGTTTTTTACTTTAAAAATACAACTTAACAGCTTTGCAATCAACTGAAATAATATATAAAAAGTAAAAACAATAAACGTTTGGCTTTCTTAATACGATATCATTTCAAACGCTGTTGGAAGGAACCATTGCTTATTAGAGGTTTACAAGGTAATTTACCCAAGTACGCAAATGTAATGGTCGATTGCCCTTAGGCATGATTCTGTTTTATTACTTTAATCCGGTTGTAAAAATGCATGATCGAAGGGTCATCAGATAAGCAAAAACAGGGCCAAAATCTGATAAAATAGCGCTGTTTAACTGACTGTACGAAAATCCGTATGTCCGAAAATTTAGAATCATGAAAAAATAAATATTTTGGCTTAAAAAGGAAATGTAAGAAAATTTAGAATGTAAGAGAAAATACGGTGGTTTTATGGTGTTTAAATCGATTAGAAATTGCAAAACCCAAAGACATTATCTCAAGTGTGATTTTCTTTAAGATTTTATATGAATGTACACACACGGTAAAACTAGTCTATTAAAATGCAATACCTTCATTGGTTCTCATGTTTTTAATAATTATTAAACATAGGTATTTGTGAACACTTGTTGTTATATAATATTGAAATGTACACGCATACTGAAAATAAAATCATTAGCATAACGGCTAAGTTGGTTTTTACTAAGATTGCAATAGTGTTTATTTTATTATTATGAATCTTATGAGGATAACTTTGATAGTATGACACAGAATATCTGAAGAATGTATATACATAATCACATATGTTGTTGTTGTGGTTATTGTTTCAATATTTTTATGAGTATCATACATTCAATGACGAATAGCTATTAATTTGTCATACAAACACCATAATTATTATTGGATTGCGGAGATTAAACAAATCGATTCCCTAGTAACTGATATAACTGATACATATTTTGAGCGACAATTTAAAACTAAATCTAGTATTATTTAAATTTGGTTATTTTAATTGCAGACTTTTTTTATTAACCCCAATTAATGTGTACGCAACGTTTCTTTTATTTAAATCGCTGAGTACGAAGCATCAAGCTATTTTTTAATTAATTGACAGTGATCTTTAATGTATGTCATAATATAAATTGAAATCAATCTTAATTAAAGCTTGAATGGTTGGTTTGTAATAAGTTTTGTAAATGTTGCTGTAGTATTAGTATGCACAATAAATACTAACGCTCTGGCATATTGTGATGGTGATATGATTATATATTGCACAATGAATATGTGATGTTGTTCTTGTGATAATAATGAGGCTATAATTAGTTTTTGAATTAAGCTAGCTAATTTCAATTAAGATACAAACACATCCCAATCCTAAAATTATCAGTAAGTTATAGTATTGTTTGCCTCTCAGCGCATAATTAATTGAAGGCCTAGTTTATCTGTTAATCCTCGCCCCATGTGGTGTCCCAGTGGGTACACTGATATTAATACACGATGTATTGGTCCACAATTAAATCTCTTATAAAAACATGTCTCTCAGGTGACTGAAAAATGGCTGTGTAGATACAACAAATACTACTACAACGGAGACTAAGATAACACATGTTACAATTAATTTGTCTTCCTTGCGTTCTTCTTATACGACAAACACTTCTAAAACAAAAAGCAAAAAGCCGCTACTGCTACTGCTTCGGCTACTCTTACTGCTACTGCTACTGCTACTGCTGCCGCTGCCGCTGCCACTGCCACTGCCGCTGCCACTGCCGCTGCCACTGCCGCTGCCACTGCCGCTGCCACTGCCGCTGCCACTGCCGCTGCCTGCCACTGCCACTGCCCTGCCTGCCACTGCCGCTGCCACTGCCACTGCCACTGCCAGTGCTGCTGCTGCTGCTACTGCTACTGATAGTGCTACTGCTACTGCTACTGCCACTGCCACTGCCACCGCCACTGCCACTACCGCTGCCACTGCCGCTGCTGCTGCTGCTACTGCTACTGATAGTGCTACTGCTACTGCTGCTGCTGCCTCTGCTGCTGTTGCTACTGGTACTGTTACTGCTACTGCTACTGCTACTGATACGGCTACTGCTACTGCTACTGCTACTTCTACTGCTACTTCTACTGCTACTTCTACTGCTACTGCTACTGCTACTGCTAATGCTACTGCTACTGCTACTGATTCTGCTACTGATTCTGCTACTGCTACTGCTGCTGCTGCTACTGCTGCTGCTGCTACTGCTACTAATTATAATAATTCTCCTTCTACTTCTCTTTCAACTATTGCTAGCGATACTTCATAATTTATTTTTAAATGTATCATTTTGTTAAAACAGGAAAGAACTGTTATATATATTTTCTTAAAGGTGTAAAGAATCTTAACTTTTCTGCGATTAAAGTTTATTTAACTGGATTAGTATAGGCCACATAACAGACGCTATTGTGCTGATTTGTACTAAACAACATTTTGTCATAATCAACTGTTTTAACATGCCGCAGTCTCCTTGGAAGTTAACCTTTGATTGGACTTATGTATAAAACATTAACAAGGTAATTGTTGACAGTTTGTCCTGTCACAATTATATATTAGTTGAGACAAACGGGTGATAAAGATCCCTTTTCGGGTAAATACTATTTATATTGTTCAACAGTGGGAGACTGAGAAAACATATGTTACAATTCATTTGTCTACTTTGCCTGCTTCTTCTTTATATATTTTTCTTGGTAATCGTTTAAGTTTAGTTTTAGTTAAGTAGGTATATCAATTTACATTTTTGATAGATATTTATTTGGATAGTAATAGTATGTTTTATTTGACTTGACATCATTGAACCGGTTTATTCATTGATAAGATCGGGATCTCCACAGGTGTTTAATCTCGATTGTTAGGTGGGGAGAAGGGTCCGAATGATAATGTTGTCGTCAGCTTACGAATCACATTTCACAAGTTTTAGACAAATATGCATACGTTATAAACCTAATTTAAGTATTACATAGATAATAACTTATCTTTATTTTGATGAACTACGTTTAAGGTATAAAACTATAATTATCTATTTGTTGTGTGCCGCATACATACCATCTTGCTTTTTTAAAATTTGATCACAACGGTCCGAAGTCATAAACATTCATTATGCATGTTTGCTAAAGCACAGTGTATACTAACTAACCTATGTTTATTGTTGTTTGCTAGGGTTATTATTATTATTATTTATTTATTTTATTGGGGGGGAGGGGGGGCTTTTATAGAAGATTTCAACTAGTCCTTCAATTAACGAAAAAAGAATATTGGTATAGGAAATATAAAAGAGTAATAGACAGCTTCCTTCATGCAGTTCTATTATGGTGTTTTAACGCATATAATTATGTATGGTTGATGAAGCACATTGTATGCTACCGATGTTTATTGTTGTTTGATGATGATGTTAAGTTGGTGTTGCTGTTGTTGTTGATGATGATGAGGAGGAGGAGGAGGAAGAAGAAGATGATGATGATGATGATGATGATGATGATGATGGTGGTGGTGGTAGTGGTAGTGACGACGACGACGATGATGATGATTTTGATTATGATAATGAGATTTGAATTAAATTAATGCGCACAGATTTTTCTTTTTAGCGGCCAAGTGCAGATATCTGTAAGGGTTATGTAATATTTGCAATCAACATAGGAGTCAATAGCAGATACCAAGCACCATATGTTTATGAGAAACAAAAGCAAAATATTGGCAATCGCTGAAATCTCGAATATGACTTAATCATTTTATTAAATGAAAACCGGTAACTATTTTAAACTGTTATTATATTGCAACAACATAGCGTTGTTTATCCAAAAGACCATTGTTATAATTACAGGGACGTCGAAAGGCCAAACTATTCAGGAAATATAATTTGAGTCGTCAAGGATAGATTTTGAGATCAATGTACGTCCGATGAGATTTTAAGGGAGTTGGAGGCGTAGGGACAGATTCGTTCGAGTACGCGATCATTCTAGAACAAATAATGTTGAAGCTTTATCGGAATTCCGGAAATTTGCGATCGGTACCGATTTTTCCTGGTTCTTTTTTATTGATTCTGATAAGTTAGCGGCCGGCACGGACATGAGTATTAACTGATGAAAACCTCTTCGCTACTTTCCGAAAATCTTCGACATGTTGCAAATATCCGTAATATTCCGCATTGTACTCACCAGAAATTGCAACTAGAAAGACTACAATAAATCAATAAGCTACGGCTAGGGCGGGGATTTACCTTTTATCCCTTTAAGGGACCTAATGCCCCAGACTACCGGCTATTTTTTCCGGAATTCGAACTTGATACACTTGATATCCCTGAATTAAATATTAATATCCGCAATTTTGATCTCTAGAGTGCTGACTTTTAGTATTGTATTTGACTGGAATGACTGTCGATTATGTGTTTTTAAGATTAAAACAAGCTTACGAAGAACTATATGTTTTTTTTTTTGTACGCTTTCTTTTAAAAAAAATGTATTGTCCGCCACGGACGCAACAATTGACCAAATGTACAAGATTGTGGTCTCTTTAAAGTGCTATGTTTTTACTGCCGTGATATCTTTAACGAACTACACATTATTGATCGTGGACGTTTTATACTCTTATTGAATCTGTTTCCCCAAAATATGCTCTTCTATTAGTAGATGTTTAGGTGACGATGTTCTAATTATAGATCTTACACGGCCAAGAAACACTAGATAGGTCTTTGCAAAGAGAGCTGTTGGATATCGTGAATGCGTTCAATGTGGCCTGTTTATTTCAGAAAGCTATGTGCAATGTTTTATGGGGATTTCTATCAAACTGCCAATTGCAAAATTTGATTTAATTCATTCGGACCTACAAGCGGGAAACTTCTTCATTAAAATTCAATGGGCTTTTAAGAAGTTCGTTGAAAGGCCAAATTTGACGTTAAACAGAAACGCCTAAAAAATTGCTACTCAGTCTTATTTATCACTTTTTTTGTAAGATTTACCAGTAGACGTTCTTCAGTGAAATTAAGCAAACACACAGTGCCGACAAGTATGGAAGGGTATTTAGGTAAAAATTACATCCTTCTTTGTGACTGTGTCATGATTCTTGATGGTACTTTCAATTAGTATGTAGACACCTTTTCATGCTTGATGACACTTACATCTTGCCTGATGTCCAATGCCTATTTACATTCTGCTTAATGGTATCATGCATGTGTACAGATGCAACATTCTTGTTCGTTAATTGCATGCTGCATATGTGTATGTTGGTTTGTGCAGAGAGACTTGTGCAATAGGCGCAGTGCATAATGGAATCAAATATTAATGCGTTTAATAAATTAACGCGATGGCAAGATGTGAGTTTCACCCAAGCACAAAGCAACATACTATCATGCATGATACAATGATGTCAATTGACAGTCATTCCGAAATGCTACGGAGGACTACGGAAATTTACGGCGTATAACGGAAATTTTATGTTATAGGAGAAGTTGCGCCCCTTTGTAAGATATTTGCTACTGAACCCAAATTAACCGCGTGTTTGTAGACTTAACTTTTTTTTGGTTAATGACTAACCATAATTTTTGTACAGTAATTTACCTTCAATAACCAAAGAAAGTCTATGGATATATTTCAATATATGCTACTAATGCATGTATGCAGAGCTCCAGATAAGACGCTTAAAGTCGTAAAAAATTGAATTAAATTTAGTAAAAAAGTAGACTTACATTCTGTGCGTACGGTTACACATTGGAAAAATAAAATAAGAATTCAAAATGTGTGATCATGCGTAAAACTCAATATCAATGCATATAATGTAAACACTTTATCAATGAGTTCCCACTCGTCTAGGCCCTCATTACAATTATGAAATCAACAGAACTTTAACGTTATTATGAATAACAGACTCTCTTTACAACAGTCGAAAAGCCGAACGTTTTTCATTATCTGGTCCTTTTATCGCAAAAAGTCTGCTGTAACCCGGCATTGTCATGAGCTCTTCTTAGACTATAAACCTAAATGCGGATGTGCCAAAAATTATACTTACCTGAAAAAAAAGAATTAATAATAGACTTTAAGGCTGGATTTTTTTATAGAATGTAAACCAAGATTTTGCTGAAAAAGTTATCTGGAACTTTGCATGTATGTTGAGAGGAAATAGATTACATAATTTCAAATTTACTAGAGTACTTTTATATTGCACCACATAAAATGCTATAAAACTATAGTATTGAAGTGCACATATAAACTGTATTATAGATGGGTAGGAATTTCGTTTCAATCTCTTTCACATATGAAAGAGCTGTTGGTCATGCTGCTTTAAGTACATATAGATGCATGACACAATTTAGATTGAGCAAAATAAAACACTAGGTATTTGCCAAGAGTCAAATATATACGAGCAGTTAGAGCGTAATCGTGCGCAGCGAGACTTACTCATGTAGAAATGAAACTCTTATTGCTTTCTTTCGAAATAATTTCATGTGTCCGATCTAATATGCAATATGCCCGGTGTTTTTTTTATGCGGATGAATGTTCCGTTTTCGATCCATAATTAACAAATGCCTCAATATTTCCAAAAATTAACACCGGAATAATGTTCACCGACATTTTTTCATACAGATTGGATATAAATATTATAGAGCTTAACAAAAAAATACATTAAGCCCTGTTCTCCCGGCACACGTGCTGGACACACAGGTGGTTAGCGTGTGGCTATGATAATAATTAGTGAAAACATCTTTTTGAATGATAAATAATAATATTATAACGAAAAATCAAATTTTCTATAAAAAAAAGCACTATCGTTTTATATATAACAAGGTATCCAACTCGAAATCATCCGAAAACGGGGTGCATCGTTTTGAGCAGCCATTACTAAATTAATTTTGCAGCGATTTTCATGACCCGGTCTTATTCAACGCAGAAATGAATTTCCTTTTAGGAAATGTATATATCTTGTTATATTTCTAAACATGCTGGGTCAAATTTTAAGAAATAACGCTATACATAATTCGCTTGAACCAGTTGTGATCGATCAGACCGTATTTATGAATGAAATCTCCAGTTGTAAAGACACACCTCCGCATTGGAGCAATGAAATCACTCGTGTGTTTAAAATGTCAGTTGGTTGAAATGTATGTAAACAAAGGGTTCAAAATGCGCTGGACAGTTAGTTTTGATGCATAATGCAACGGCAAGCACGGTAAGAATGTTTTTCATACGTTTTATTGAATTATGGTATCGAGATTCGTGAACTTTGCAGGGACAATGCCCTTCACTCCGTGAAGATTTCAGTCATGAATACTGTCTGATCGATCACAGCTGGGTCACGCGAGTTGTGTATCGTGTTATTTCTTAAAAGTTGACCAAGTATTTGTAAAAATATTGCAAGACATATACATTTCCAGAAAGGAAATTTATTTCTGCGTTGAATAAGACCAAGATCGTGAAAATCGCTGCAAAATTGATGAAGTAATGGCTGTTTAAAACGATGCATCCCGTTTTCGGATGATTTCGAGTTGGATACCTTGTTATATATATATTTAACTTATTTTTTTTAAGAAAAGTTGATTTTTCATTATAATATGATTACTTATCATTCCAAAAGTTGTTTTCACTAATTATTATTATAGCCACACGCAAACCACCTGTGGCTGGACATACGTCTTTAAAAAACACTATACAAATTCAAGTACTTATGCACTTAATTGATTGTAAACAATGACGGTTGAAATCCGTGCGTGGGAATTTTTCTGGTAACCAAGAGCGACGTCAACGTTCATGACAAACCTGTTTATTTGACATTTATTTATTGATTTATTCCAACTTGATTAAAAATTATGTTTTATGATATTTTAATACATGAAGTAGAAGTAGTTGTTTTCTCAAAGAGGAGTACAATAGTTGTACAGTACTAGACACGAGTACTTGTAACTTTCAGGTTTCTCTTTACACCACAGACATTATATAGTCATTAAATGATTAATTGTGTTTATAGAAATTGTAATTATAGCATGGTAAACAGACTAGAGAAATCTGAAAGTTTCACGCACAGGTCTGTGGCAATGGGGGTTTGGGCTACTTTATAAATATGAGGTCGATATGCAATGCACATCGGTAGATTACGTCTACTGTAAATATTTGGACTAGGAAAGGGCCACAATTCCAACAAATCAGCCCCGTTATGTCCTGAATAAAATACATGTATAATTTCTTGAGTGCCAATTGCATCTTACAAATATCCAAAACATTCACGACAGTCAATTCATTGTGTAGGCCTACTGGTCTTCATGGCAATAATGAACGTATTAAGTTTAATGGAGATTATATAACAAAGGGAACTAATTCAGCTTACTTAGTTTACTAGTCAAAATGATTCGGATGTTTTCGCTTTTTTTCCGAAAAGTAATTTATTCAACATGCGGAAAATAAACGCGCGCCACCTGTTGTCATAATTTAGTAACTTGCATTCTGCTTACTGCCTGTTGCTAACTTCCGTTGTTAATGACGCTTAGTGGCAAAACCGATTATGACTGGTTTCAGGAATAATGAACACACAAACATTGGATTGTCACCAAGCATGTTGAAACAATCATAAAGTATAACCGATAGAGAACAAGCATGTTGGAACTGTCATGAAGCATGTTAGAATAAACATCACGCATAACGTAAATATTCATCAAGAATGATGTAATGTTGCAGCAATCATCAAGTATAAACGAATAGACAACAAGCATGTTGGAATTGTCATCAAGCAAATTTGAATAAGCATCAGTCATAATGTAAATATTCACCACGAATGATGTAATTTTTACCTAAATATCCTTCCATAGACATGTGTTGTTACTAAAATAGACACAGAGATTTGAGCATTGGGAGTGACCTAATCATACTGTGCTTTTGCAGTATTACGGAATACCGTTAGTGCCATCGTGGTTACACATTAAAATCCAGAGGGCGAGAACGCGAGAACGCGATAGTACAATGGCGACATTGTGACAATACAATGATGACAGGGTGACAATACGATGGCGACAATGCGATAGTACGATGGCGACAATGCGAGAACGCGATAATACGATGACGACAATCAGACAGTGCGATGACGACAGTGCGACAATACGATGGCGACAGTGAGATAGTACGATGGCGACATTGCTACAGTTCGATAGTGCGATAATACGATGACGACAGTGCGAAAATACGATGACGACAGTGCGACAATACGATGGCGATAGCCGACAGTGCGATAGTACGATGGTGCCAATGCGATAACGCGATAGTATGATGGCGGCGATTCGAAAATGCGATGGCGACAGTGCGAAAATACGATGGCGACAATGCGATAGAACGATGGCGACATTGCGATGATACCACGGCGACAGTACGATATGACTATCGCATTGTCGCCCCCGTACTTCGCACTGCCGCCATTGTATTGTCGCACTGTCGCATTGTCGTCATCGTACTAGCGCGTTTTCGCAATCGTACGAACGCATTGTCGCCATCGTATTGTCGCACTGTCGTCATCGTACTTTCGCGTTCTCGCATTCTCGCCCTCTGGATTTAATGAGTAACCACGGTGGCCCTAACGGTATTTTGTACAGTAAAGTGCGTAAAATCTGGTTTGGAATAACAATTTATATGCCGAAAACAGATGTTGAAAACCCGACTTTGTTTTATAAGTAGTAGTCTAAATATACAATGAGTTTTCCGAGCATTACATAAACATATTAAAATAAAATTCATGTTCGTATCGGTTGAAGTTATTGTGAATAGTAGAAGCAAAGAACACAATTAAACGCTGATTGGGCTTACTAATTTGAGGCAAGAAAAACAAATTGCGCTATTATATATAACATATAACGCGCATCCGCAAAGTTCGAGCGCCCGTCTCGGTGCCGTCGTTTCCGGTGAAAGTTTCGCACAGGAGCTACCGAGTTTGGATACGAGACCACGAATCATGGCTTGACTTTATAAATCAGTCAGCGTAGAACCTGACCAGACTGCGCGGTTGGACAAGCTAGGATGGACCAACTTTGGCCGCATATGACATAAGACCCATTTTCGCATGACGCGGGTCATCTGACCTTTATAATGTGTATAGCTTTGAATGGAATTTGCACATAGTTTTTTGCATGGACTTATTGTTATGTTAATGCGTTGCACGCTTTCAAAAGCAGAGGCCATATATAAGATCAATTATACTACGGAGTTCATTTTCTGTTGCACAATGAAATGTAATAAAGATTGTTACTCAGCGGTGTGTACAGTATGACAGCGTTGTCTGTCTGCGATGCATTTATACTGGTTCTAAGCTGGCATACTCACCAATTGGACTCAACCATCTGCTCGAACAAGAAATGATAAGTTCTACTAGCATAAACCTTTAATTGTAACTAATTTTAAAAATATTCATGTTATTTATATTATTCAATTTATTATTTAAAATTATAATTATTATTTCCTTTATTGTTGATTTTCGCATTAAGAAACTTATTCGGCTTACGAAACTGAAAAATCCAATTGGAAAAAAAATCCCATGGGTGAAAAAATCCCATGGGTGAAAAAATTCCCATGGGTTTTTTTTTTTTTTTTCAAACACGACTAAACGCATTAAATTATCGTAGGTTGTTCATCATTTCACAAAATATGATGTTTCTGGAAGTTTCATGAATCAATCTCTCAAAATAAGAAAAAAAAACATGGGATTTATTTCCTCATTTTAAAATGGGATTTTTTATTACTAAATATTTATATATATAATTTGCATAAGACCAATATACAGTCCTTAAATAACGTAAAAATACTTGCAAACGCAAATCAAACACGTTTTTTAAAATGTTAAAAATCCCATGGGATTTTTCTCCCATTTGCAAATTATGGGAGAAAAAAATCCCATGGGTAAAAAATACCATGGGAAAATCGAAAAACCATGGGAAAATGCAAAAATCCCATGGGAACCCCAACTTTGCTTATAAATTTCTTAGTGAAGAAAACGCATTTTATGAGTGAAAATAACCAAATATTAATAAAAGATAAGACTCTTTAAGAAAAAGGGTACTTAAGTTTGCGAAATTTCGGTTTTGCAAAGTTTTTCCGGTGGCCGTTATATTCTCTTATTAAAATTGTTTTTTTTACATGAATATGGCGTGTTCTTTCAATTGAAAATGCTATGTTTAACACATAGTTAATGCATTTTGTTTATAAGAAACTTCCTTTTAAATCGAAAAAAATGAATACTGGTGTAACGTTTTCGCCCATCATTCGGCTTCACAGGCACAGGCGACACTTTTTTACCTGCAAGTATTGAGCCCCGTTTTCCCAAAGCGCAGCTCAACAATATTGAAATCGCAAGCCCAAATTGGTCACTTTCTCTCCGGTTCATTTTGGTTTGGAGTTACATACAGATGTTAACGGTTTAATTCGGGATGACATTTATTTTCATTTGGGCCTGAGGCTATATGTTGAAAACGAAATATTATCTAATACAAATTTATTTTTTACATGAACATACAATTTTCTGTCTGTTTAAATGCTATGTTGAAAACAAAGTAAATGATTTAAGTTAAGAAGAGACTGCCTTTTGAAACTAAAACAATCAGTACAAGCGTTACGTTTTCGTCCATAATTAGATTGAAAAGGCTTATCTTGGAAAAACGCTTTTTAACGTGCAATCAATAAGCCCCGTTTTCCCAAAGAGAAGCTTAACTGTGTTTAAGTCGCGAGCCCATCGTCGTATCACTGCTCTTAAAGCTCTAAACCAGTACGTGGAGAATCGGCCTGGTTTTGCCCAACATTTTAAGGATCAATATGGACACATGGTCACAAATGCATTTATTATGTATGCATTTATGTCAAACAAGACAAAAATATCACTTATTTTCGAAGATTTTCGTGTGTCCTCTTCACCATAAAATACATTATCCAATGCCGTTAATGTCCAAAGTCATATATCATACATTTTAAAAATACTCGAATTTAAGATCAAACGATATTAATCTGTTGGGTTGTGGCTATCTTTTATCTCTTAAGAATTTTGATTAATCGTGCTTTCATATTATCTAGTAACATCATCTCTTATCATTGTGTTTAAATGTTTAAATACAATTATGTACACGCAGCCGACACAAAATGGCAGAAGGAGGCATAAGTCCAACTATGGCACATACTGAAAGCGTTCCAGGACACAGTAGCCTGTACAGTCGTCATTCTTGGGATTTAAGCGCTTATAGACACAACAGCCTGTCGACCGTCGATCACGGGTGAGTAATGGAATGAACGTGTTCCGATCCTAAGCAGCCTGTACAGTCATCTTACGAGTAAATCAGAGCCTGAAAGCGTTTCCATTCAAAGCTCTCTATACAGATGCAACATTGTATTAGCGACTGAAAGCACTCTTAGACACAGAGGCCTGTTCAGCCTTCAATTACGAACAAGTCAGACACTGAAAGCGCTCCTAGTCAAAGCAGATTGTGAGGCCGTCACATAGGAGTAAGCGAGAGACTGAAAGCGTTCCTAGACATAGCAGTATGTGCAGCCTTCACGTACGTGTAAGTCAGGGACTGAAAGCGCTCTCAGACACTGCAGTATGTGCAGCCTTCACGTACGTGTAAGTCAGGGACTGAAAGCGCTCTCAGACACTGCAGTATGTGCAGTCTTCACGTACGTGTAAGTCAGGGACTGAAAACGCTCCTACTCAAAGCAATAGCCTGTGTAGCCGTCACGTATGGGTAAGTCAAGGACTGAAAGCGCTCCTAGACACATCAGCCTGTGTACCCGTCACGAATGGCTAAGTCAATGACTGTTTTGTTCTTGGGGTCAATACGTTCAAATTTTAACCTTTTTTTACAAAAAGTAAATATTTAAAATTAACCTAACGTTTGCAAATAGTGTATCGTAACCTAAATACTAAAAAGGCACTTACAGCAAATTGGTAAATTGTACAATATTTGACCCCGGAAAAGCATGGTAGAGTTTGTAGCGTTAATTGGGAATTATATGTAGCAAAAAGTAGTGATCGGCTAGTTTTTTATCAGCGAACATCGCTTTGTTTGCATTAAGTAAGAACAATAATGCGGAATCTCACTTCATGCATCTCAAAGCAAACCTATCCTGCTAACAACCAGAAATATTTCATTCAAGAATGTATACATATGTTGGTAATGTTACTACTTGATGTCCGTTGAGTTCCACTTTTGTTCAAGGATCCTTAAAATCAACGAACTAAATACACGAAAGCCATTTTTGCTTACCATAAGGTATTCTTAAATGTTTGACACATGTATAGATTATAGTGCAGCCGTGTGAAGAAAAATTGCATACGCAGAAAATTATTGTTGATTTTAACAAATAGAGACGCGTTCCAAGACAGATTAGTCTGTACAGTCGTCACTCTCAGGTTAATCAGGGACTGAAAGCATTCCCAGCCACAGCAGCCTGCACAGTCGTAACTCACGGATAATAGATGATTTGAAAGCGTTACCAGACATAGCGCTATGTATAGTAATCACTCGTGGGTTAGTACGCAGGAAAGTTGTATTTACTTAATTACAGTTTTTCAGTTTTCATACGAAACTCTGATCTTGGTAGAAAACAATAATCTAAATGCTTTATATCTCGTTAAAGTTATAAATAATGTTGCTATTTTGATTAATTGTTCAACCGGACGTCAAAGGTTTAGGTGTTGATATATTACGGAGTCTCACCAAAATCCCTGTGATGGTTTCCTAAAATCCTGTTGAATGAACACAACAAAACAACCATGATTGTTGGCACCTTGTGAGGCACAGTGGTATTGTGGTATGATGCTGGTCTAGGGATCGGTAGGTCCCTGGTTCGAATCCCGCATAGGACACTTTATTTTTTTTGAGCAAACAATTAATCCCACGCTTGCTCCTCTTCACCCAGGTGTATAAATGGGTATCTGTGAGGGAAATGAGTCAATGTGCCGTGTCTGCCGTGTGCGCCATATGTCACCGGACGAATTAGATCCCAGTGATCGGGGGGGGGGGGGGGGTCGGTTCATGTCGAAGTCGGCTGAAGATACATATCGAAGCAGACTATACACCACACATTTACCTTTAATTGACTATTCTTTAACTGTTTGTATGTACTTTTATACGTTAACTGTCAGTCTGGGCACAACTGTAAAATGCGAATTTCCGACATTCGTGTAAATAGTAGGGTCACATTGACTTCAGTAGTAGAAACGCACGGAACTGTAATTAATGCCCATAAACTATGAATTTATGTACATTTTTAATGATGTGCCACGTATAACATATTAATCAAGATTGATATGGTGCGATTTAATGACTGGCATCATTCAGAATTACCTTGCTAACGCATACTGCATGCCACTTTACAAATTAGGTTTTTATTATTCCAGCCAAAATTTCTTTCGGAGGGGATACAGTAATTGGTTCCGTCCGTCTGTCCGTCCGTCCGACCGTTCGTCCGTCCGGAACTTTATCCAGACCATAACTCCAAATCTATTCAATGGATTTACTTTAAACTTAGAATATAAGCACATGGCAACTAGGAGAAGTGCAGCGACCAAGAACCATAATTCTATCTACCTTAGTTTTTTAATAACTCCCCTTTTATATAATTTCAAAGTAAATTTTTGTCCGGAGCATAACTCTAAATCTTCTGAAGGAATTTACTTGAAACTTAAAATATAAACAGATGGCAACTAGGAAAAGCGCAGTGACCAAGAATTATAACTCTATATACCTTATTTGTTGAATTATCTTTACTTTTATATAATTTCAAAGTTAATTTTTTGCCGATGCATACCTCAAAATCTACTGAAGGGATTTACTTGAAACTTGAAATATAAACAGATGGTAGGTAGGAGAAGTGCAGTGAATAAGAACGATAACTCTATCTTTCCTAGTTTTTGAATTATTTCCCTTTATTCAATTTCAAAGAAAAAATTTGTCCGGAGCATAACTGTAAATGTACTGTAGGGATTTACTTGAAACTTTAAATATAATTAAATAGAAAGACCGAGAAGTTCAGTGACTAAGAACCATAACTCTATCTACCTTAGTTTTTGAATTATCTCCATTTATTTAATTTCAAAGCAAATTTTTGTCCGGAGCATGACTCTTACTCTTCTGAAGGGATTTAATTGAAACCTCAAATATAAACAGATGACAAGTAGGAGAAGTGCAGTGAGTAAGAACCATAACTCTATATACCTTAGTTTTTTAATTATCTCCCTTTATTCAATTTCAAAGTAAATTTTTGTCCGGAGCATGACTCTAACTCTTCTGAAGGGATTTATTTGAAGGTAGAATTATAAAAAGATGGCAAGTAGGAGAAGTGCAGTGAACATGAACCATAACTCTTTCGGCCGTAGTTTTTTTAAATTATCTCCCTTTAATTATTTTTTATTTTGTCATATTTTTTTATTTATTTATAATTTTAAATTATATTTACTTTAATTTCATAATACATTTTTTAGCTTTTCAATTTTGAATATCTCCCTTAATTTAATTTTACAATTGTATTTTAATTTGAACACTTAAGTATTAACTGTTAAATGAATAGATGAGTTTAAGGAAAAATACAGTGATGAAGAAGAGTAACTGTTTTTAGTCTTCTTTTTTAATTACATCCTTTTCTTTCATTTCCATATCTTTTATTCTCTACAGCATAATTCCAACACTATATAATTTATTGTTTCTTGAAATATTAATAGATGACACAGCTGCCATGTTTTACAAATATTATTCTACTCTCTAAAACAAATGTTGTCATACAAGCAAACACATTTCGGCGGGGCTTTGGCACTACTGTGACAAGCTCTTGTTACTTTAAGTTTAAGTCTATTTCACCATTCTGTTTCTAAGAACGACGTTTATGTTAACACTCCATCCATCTTTAAAAAAAGTATATACTTGTGCGAAATTTAGTGACGTTACTGAATCAAACAACATTGTCATTTTACATGATAGTGAGAGAATACTGTTCTATTCACTTGTTATCATTAAATAAACTAATATGATTTGATAAAAAGCTTAACAGAATTGAAAAACAATATTCGTCTTATTGTAATTAATTAAGACAATAATTATGTATCAAATAATTTTAACGTATCAAACAATTATATAAATGCATTATCAGTATCCATACTACAATTGGTTGTCTTAATGCCTATCAAAAGTACTTGTCAAACTTAATACGATACGAATCATGAAATACACATAAAAATGATGTATGCATTTATTTTTACTGCTATTTTTTATGTTATTTTATTATTCAACATTCATATAAATCTATTAGAAGGCATCACACACTATTTTTGAATTACTGAAACACAAAAGATAATTCCATACTTTTTATTTTTAATTTTAACCCATGATCGGAACGTGTTTTTAATAGTGTATAGTGCAAATAGAATGAACAACTCATCGTAAACCAACATTTATATTGTGCTACTGTATTTTCAGAACCATGTTGAAAAAATGTCCGTGGAGATATGTACTATAATGACCCGGTTGGGATATGGCGAGGAGATGAGACGGTGGATAGTTGAGAAATACAGGGAGCATGATAGGCTGATAAATGCTCAACCGAGTGAAGTAACTGACATCACAGCTGGCAGCAAGGCAGACACCGGGAACATATAAAGGTGTACTAAATGTAGACAGAGTATACGCATTACGCTGTCACTGCCCAAGAATTCTACAGAGATGGGCTGCCAGACCCCGTCATTGGCCATCGCCAACCATAGTTCAGAAAGTCGTATCATTAGGAGCCTATCTAACCCTTGTAGAGTTTAAGGGAAGTGAATTCAAGCACATGGAGTGGAGGATTTGATTTGTTTTAACACCGGCGTGACAGAACTTGTAAACAACCTTAATGACACACAAGCGCAAGTGTATGTTATGCTTAAAATGATTTTCAAAGATGTTCTTAGGCCTTCTAAGAAAGAAGTTACATCATACGTGATTCAAAATATAGTACTTTAGCAAGCTGAGTGTAACCCACAGGACAGCTTTAATACACGGAGTTTTTTTCCACTGGCTCAATGATGGACTGAGGAAACTTAAGACTGCTATTGTCACACAACAACTTTCATGTTACATGATTCCGGAAAGAAATTTAATGGCAGCCAGTGGATTGCAGGATCAGCAGCAAAGTAAATGGATAGCAGATATAACGGAAATGATGGACGAAGGTCCGCGAGATATACTGAGATTGCCGAGGATACGACAGGCCGTCGTCGCGTCCCCAGAGCCGAAGTTGTGGTTCAGCAAAATAAGGATGGAGCTGGAAATGCTGTACCTGAAGGGGGTGCACAGACACGACAAATGTCGCAATGAGAACGGAGTAGGTGATGAGATTGATGCTATCCAGCAGGATATATTCAGACGTAGGGGAGAGCTAGTGTTGTAGGTGGCGCAACGGATGCTCGAGAATGGCTCTTCTGTTAATAGTTTGTCGGCTATACCCAAGAGATTATTAATGTGATAATGTGCAAGGAAAAGGGTGCTAGAGGATAAAATCTATTTTACGCAAGGTAGACATGAGAACATGGGTTGCAGTTTTGACTCGAAAATAATCCTTCTGGAGATAAGGAATCAAATAAGCGACGCAGAGAGAGAGAGAGAGTTACTTTAAAATATGACATTTCACAAAACCAGGCTGTCAACACTTATTTATATAATTTAAATCAGTGTGAACTCTCAAATGTGTGCAAGCTACCTACACACTGTAAGGACTCCTCCTGCATCCTCATGTAAAACATATTGAGTGAGAGCAATTTTTGTGTTTTAAGTGTGTATACATAGACGTGGGCTGAGTGAAGATAGCTACTTTAGAATTTCAATCTGTTCTGAAGACCAGCTCTGTCAAAACTTATGTATAGCATACGGTGTGATTATTGTACAGACAATGAAATTTCGTCTTGGGTTGTTTACCAAAGATTCGGAGATAATCAACTTAAGTATGCAGTCATGTGTTATGCGTTACCACTTAAAGTTAAATGCATGACACATCAATAAATCTTGAGCCTTGCATACTTTATATGTTTGTCAAATTATTTTAAAATCTGTAAAGGCATCGGGGTATTGAGCTATAAGCTACATATGGAGAACACATTACTGTTATTCTTTAATATTTGAGCTGAAAGTGTGTACTTGACATTGATTGGTAAGGAAGTAGTTTGGATCTGTTTAATGATTAGCGCAGACTGATGATGTGCTACCCTGTCCGCTATGAAGTCCCGTGAAGTGTCCTGATCTCATAAGCGGACATTGTAGCGTTTGACCAGAATGCGTTCATGCACAGGCTAGTATGAAGCTACGCTTCATAAGACCCATTTTCGATTGATGCGGCTCAATTAAGCGCCACATGCTAACTTCAAAATAAAGTGACAGTGTTAAACTGTGAAATTTGATTTTAAAGTATGTCATTGAAACTGAAAGCATCATTCTCTGTCTCATATGAAATATTATTTGTGTAAGTAATTTAGACAAACATTTGTGCGTTTATCCAAATTTTTGCATGCATTGAAAACTCAGAGCTCCGAAAAAAGTATTCAAATAATAACTTAATATACTGGTATTAAAAATGACATCAATGTAAAATATCAACTTTGAAAATGTACAAATGTGGATATGGCACGTATCACGGTTCATAGTACATGTTAAATGTATTGTTATCTTGCTATTGAAACGAACTTTTACATTGAAATTATAACACCAGTACAAACTTTCTTTTTTATTGTATTAAATCATTTAATCAGATTATATCGATGACATGTTTATTTTTGTATACTCAGGAGGTCCGTTCCCAACACTGGAAGCTTTCTCAATGTTGTCTCGAATCAACAGACCTCAAATAAATATCACCTACAGCTCATATAAACCAATAGTAAATGCAATATGAAACACATGTTACTATTAATTAAAATGTACTGAGTACATCGCAGTCCAACATAGAGCCGCGTTCTTGGAAAACCGGACTTAAAGCAAGTGCGTAAAGTGTTGTCCCAGATTAGTCATTGCAGTCCGATTGGGCTAATCATGGCCGACACGTCATTATGGATTTCTTTGTTTAAAGGAGGTCCCTTATTAACGAACATCCATTATTAACGAACATCCAACTTAGGGATGTGTCGTCCATTATTAGCCTGGGCGGTCTGTACGTACATGCATTAAGTCCAGTTTTTTCAAGAACGAGGCTCAATGTTAAACGCTCATAAACAGCACGTTTTACTGACTCCATCTTCATATATTCCAACATATATATCATGTCTAATTTACTCTCAGCATACACGAAAGGCTTATTATGAATTGCTTCCATGACCTTTTTCTTAATTGTGAGTGTTTAAGTTATTACTGTTCAGAATCAATCAAGAACTTAAAATTTTTACTGAACGTGTCTACATTGAAACATGGCTTTGCTATAAATTATTAACAAAATGAGACTAGTGTATAACTTAAGGCCGATCGTGTCCAATGTTGCATAATCGTGATTCAACTAAGCGTGAACACAGATATGGGAGTGGCGTTTCATCTGGAAAGTCTCAAAAACATGTGTCTAGATAAGGGTTAAAATATTGACTTACTTGCAATATAGACATTTATTATTATTTTGTTTTAAAACATTTAGTATTAATTGTATCATGTTTGCTTTGTGTTTTTGTATTTAAGTAGAATATTGTGGTTAGAGTTACACGGGAAACAATTCTTGTAAACTTCTTCAACAATAAATCCATTAAACTTTGGTTCCCCAAGTATGTATTAAAATGAAAAACTATGAGTATGTTTGTCTCACGTTATCGCGAATGTTCATCTGTCAATACATGACCGTCAGCCGTGTTAATTGATGTGTTTATAAAATATGTATGAAATATCTTCGTCACAATCGGCTCGGGCACTAATTTGTCTTTGCTGCTTTTTATAAAATTCGTCCTCAATGTATACTTTTTATCATATCATATCATATTATATCATCTATGTAACATATTTTTATCAACATATTACAATTTAACAGATATACAAATCGTACAATCTCACTTTCAGTTTCGTTTTAATTTATTTTGAATAATATAAGCGTGTAGAGATCACGCAGCTTTTAATCATATCTAGGATTATTTTCTTTTTGATAAATTGTGCCTCAGTCTATAAGCTTATTCATTTTAGTTATAACGTTCATATTCTGTTACATTTATTTCTATAGTATATAACAGTCCCATAAACAACCAAACAATGTAATATCGATCTTTGACACCCAATATTGTTGCTTCTTCCTGTATTTGCACGACGAGGATCTGAAATATTAACTATATGATACTATATTCTTAAATCTTTTTGTAAAAATAAGGGATGTAGTTTACACTTATTCCTAATTTCATTTCATCGTTCCTAAAAAGTTGTAACTCTGTTGCTCTGGTCCCTCTTCTACCATTTAGTAATAAAATTGCAATTAAATTGAATGCGTTTTAGTTCCTTTTATTAATGTTTAATATGAATTGCGATGCTATGAGGTTAAATTTCATGTACACGTATAATTATGTATCATGGATATGGCTATGCCAAGTGTGAGGTTGAGCGCTCTTAAACCGGTTTCAACCCCAAATGCTTTGCATTGACCGTTTTAAGTTGGTGACCCCAGCTTTATTCTACTTTGTGTGTATGTTGTTTCGTATTGTGCCGTACTATTTTGTCAATTGGTCACTTGCCTATTAATAAAGTACCACGAAATTGTGTATAATTAGAATTCAATCTGATGAAGCAGCTGGAGTTTAACTTTTTTAAATTATATTTGATGAGGATGTTTTGTTCTTCACTTATAAGTGCAAACTATGTTTAAACGAATTTTGAGTATTTAGCTTATACATGTTTACACATTTGCAAATAATTTATTTGATAATGTGTCATGAATCATGACTATGTTAACCGGTTTTTGGTAATGTCATCGTAAGATGATTTAATACATTCACATGTGAATGTTTTTGATTTAAGTATATTAAATCATACTTATTTGATTTTGTTGTTCTTTAGACAACATTGCAAACTATGTTCAAACTAATTTTGAATACCGTTGCAAATATTTACAGTTGAATATTGATTGATTTGATCATATGTTTTTCCTCTAAACATCAGTACACATTAAATTTAAAAGTAAATATGAATGTGTGCGCACATTTACACATTTGCTTTTTAATTTATCTGTTCATGAGTCATTGGTTAACTATTATTTGGTAATGTCATTGCAAGATGATTTAATAAATAGAAACGTATATGAGTAACTTTACAACTATTACTAATATATAATGGCTCTTTACAGAGACATATGATTTGTTCTATTTTATGTGTTACTGATGTTTGTTTTGTGTGCACATTATTTGACCTATTGCTTGTTTGTTTGTTAAATTTTGAGACTTTTTTAGATGTGTTTTATGTTATCGTAAGGTGTCAATTGTTGTGTATTGATGCTGTGTGTCGACTTTTCATAGTGTTTGTACAAGTTGATACTTTTCATGTTTATTTGAGTTTCAAACTGCTCATTTTGCAGACAGTTGTTTAATTTTTTCTCTGATTAATTCCCCTTTTCAATAAGATTGTAGTGTGAAAACATACCAAGCTTTATGGTTTACTATTTTTAATGGACATAAAGCTTTATCTGTTTACTTGTGCAACACATATATTTGTGTAGGTATTTTCTTTAGTTAAGTACCATTAAGTATGTAACTTCACAATCAAGTTTTCAATTCAGATATGTTTCACGGTTTTACATCTTTAAATGCCTGTAGACATTTTGAAGAAGAGGGGAACTGTGTAGTTAAGATCAATTTATTGTCTCCCTTTTCATATAACACACATTTACTTTGGAAATTATATTCGTTCTCTAGAGTGTGCGTTTACCCATGAAAGCTAACGAATGCCTGTATTTGTTATATCCGATGATATTCAATAATTTGTCCGATGCAATGTTCGTAATTTCATATATTCCGTTTTTTATTGTAAATTTTCTGACAACGCTTGCATTGCCGAGACCGTCAAGTGGACGTAAGTAGTCCTTACCCGCGGTTTATTTAAACCTTCTGAGTTGTAAAACTGTATTCCTGTATTGGAATTTTTGTTTTTGCATTATAAAACTTGTTTTAATTAGTGTATAAAGTGGAATATTCGTTTCTTTAAAAATTCAGATTATGTCATGGTGCATTTCGTTTGTAAAGCTATTGTCAGTGTTTTGTTTAGGCCTTTTCGGCATGGCTATATTGGTCAACGCCAATTAAATAGATTGAATAGACCTATGGAATGTGTATGCCATGCCACCCTTTCCACCCCAAACACACTAGATCTCAATGTAATCAAACAAGACTCTGATCGCCTCAATCATTCTAAGCCAACAAGCCAATGTCTTGAGGGCACTGATTAAGCCCATACAAAAATTAAGTTCGACATCTTGAAACAAACTTTATTTATAAAATCTGGGGGATTTTCAATCGGAACGTCTACTCATTCGAATGAAACATTTTTGTTTTCCAGGACACGTGCAGTTACCTTGAAAATTCAGAAAAGAAACAGAGACAAAAACAAATACAACGTACTTTTACTCTGTACAAATGAGCAGGTAAACATTTTTAAGGACGAATTGCAATTCATCCATCCTGTCTGCGTTTCCATCGGTCAATTTTATGACGATGCAGTGTTGTTGTCGCCAACACTATTGCGTTGAATATACCGCACTGTTAATGTTAATCAATGACCTGTTTCTGCTCGGATCACGTCGGGCCCAACACATATCGACCTTATTGATTTAACTGCAAGAGGATGCCACTTCACATCAATGGCGCATTTCTTGGAATACAACATGGCGTAGAAAGTTTGATTTCTCAACCAATTCACTCATCAAAAAGAAAAAGTATGTACATAAAAAGTATGTGATGAAAATAATAAATTAAAGCAAATACAATAAATAAAAATTGTAGTAAAACTCGCCTTATAATAGACGACTTAAATCGTATGTCTCATGTATCTTTACTCCGTGTACATTACACGAATAATCCATGAGATGGCTGTTGAATAGCTTGCTTATTTAGCATCGATACTCATGCATTGAGTCTGTATGTTTCTCAAATTATCTGCACTATAATACGCTGGTACGATTTATAGTTGCAGGTAAAGTATAGCTTTAAAACTAGGAGCAAGAAGCCAGATTGATTTGTGGACCAATCACGAACTTGCTATCTTTATTGATTGCAGATAATGCGAAGGAAATCAAGTTTTTAAAATTTGAGTCCCTTTCTGTGAAAACTCGGCTAAATATGTCGTCCGAGACTAGCCGGTGCAGGCTAATCAGATCCGACACTTTCCTCCTACACTGGATTTTCGTAAGGAAGAGACTTCTAAGTTATTCCATCAATTCCGAAAGTTTCGTACCTGATTAGCTTCAAGGGACTGCACAGGCTAATCGGGGACGACGATTTACGCACTTGCATTAAGTCCAGTTTTCCGAAAATGGGGCTAAATTGGTACTAGAAGTAGGTGCCCATATAATATAATGAAGCTTTTAAAATCTCAACATAAACACAATTTCGTACGCCGATTGCATAATATTCTCGTCAAACACAGTGTAAACTGTATACATTTTATACCACATTCTTTATCAAACAGTTTACGAGAGTATTTTTGTTGAAAAATGATATCCACTGTTTGTAACAAGACCATTCGAAAGTCAGATATATTCGCTTATTTTGTCTCGATTTGATAAATAATGAAATATCTAAAATAGTATTAACAAACAAAACGCAAAATTAATTTGATATGACCTGCTTTATGAAGAGAAACAAGATGATCGGTAACATGACTTGCCTGATCCCCTGCTATGCCAATCGTGTATATTGTACAAATATAAATAACAATATATATTCTGATCTTTAAATAACAATAAAAAATTATATTATTATATACATTTGGGCCGTGCTCTGTGAAAATGGGGTTTAATGCATGTGTGTAAAGTGTCGTCCCATATTAGAACGTGCAGTCCGCACAAGCTAATTAGGGCGACACTTTCCGTCTTAACTGGATTTTTGTTAAGAAGAGACTTTCTTGAAGCAAAAGATATGATCAAGTGGAAAGTGTCTTCCCTTATTAGCCTGTGCGGACTGCACATGTTAATCTGAGCAACACTTTACGCACATGCATCAAACCCCATATTCACAGAGCACAGGTTCCAGATAAATCCTAAGTTTAAATGTAAACAGATCCCAGTGTGCTGATGTTTTTCTTATTCTGATGTGTTGAGAATGTATATGTACTCAGAGTGAAATATTGGTATCTATTAAGATCATAGAAAGCTGATACCAAAGTTTGACGCTTAGCATTCCTCACAATATACAATTATTAGTTGTTCGCTAACGGTACAGTGTTCTCAGAATCGAAGTGAGTTAACTACTACGATTTTCATCCAACAAAGTAATACTGTCGCATCATAAATGTCAACGAGTTCAGATCATTAACTATATTCATTCAAAAATCAACATATGATGTTGAATGCAATTCTGTTTTAAGGATCATAAATTGAAACAAATCAATGCACACTCTTTTACGTATCGCGAAAGAGCAAAGAAATGAATAATTGAAATTATGCACTTTTTTTACGACATTGCCAGGTGGTAGTTTTGCGCAGCAAAGGTAGTAACTAAGAATCTGACGCTATACATAGATCACGTTACATAAACCTTTTATCAACTATTTCCTCCTCTAAATGTTAATTCACAGCTTTATTAGAAACACTCACGTTTTTCAAATATTAAATATAATTTGCAGATTATTATATTTTATTAGTTATGATAATATTTAACGAAGACCTTCGCAATACTTGGTATCCATAGTGCCGACAATATTTAGCGACATAACTAAATAGCCTGCATTAAGTGCTGCCCCCAAATACAGCATTGGGATTTCCAGTTGAACGTTTTCCCATAATATTATTAGAGGCATGGTAGTAAGTCATAACAATATTGCTACAGGTCGATCAATATTGTCTAAACAGTATGCTATTAACTATTCTAGTGTCAACAATTTGTAATAATATTTGATACAGTCGTGCAAACAAACAAAACCTCACAATCATCATCAATACCTTTCACTGTGTCCAGTGTATCTACATAATCGTGCAATAGAAGAGGTAAGGGGCTTATCTGTAAACACATTAGGATGTGGAAAGTTCAATGCAAAATCGCCTGTCTGATGCGTAATATGGTTATCAATGATTGACTGATTTCTGACCAATACATCGAGTATGAAATATCTCTTAGAAATGTTATTACGGTCTCAACATTAAACGAAGTTTACCCTAGGTACTTGACCAGAAGGTGCTTTTATTACGTAAAATTAATCTAAGCCGGTTTGCGGATTTTCCTTGCGTTTTCAAAAGTGTTTTTTTACTTTTGCGATTTTAGTTCGATTTTGAAAATGTAGGGCAATTGCACGGGAGATATCAATACATATTCTTGTGCTCATACGTATTATCTCTTATTAACACCTGTTAATGAATAAAACATTGGACATGTGTTTAACAATATTATCTCTATTGACAAACATAATACAGTTACGCATGGGTGCAATAAATCTGCAACACACCTTTATGCTAAAATCGCTTATACAACATAAACAAAGCACTGTTGTCAGCGTCTGGATAAAGTGCGCTCCATATTAACATTTAAGTGCTGTTTTACATAAATTAATTGTAAACCATTTAAAAGCTGCAACAAACAATATAGTTGTCAGACTATGAGCATCTTAAATGTGAATTGCGCGAGTAGTTAGACACGTGTGTAGGCATCCGTATCTCTACAAGTGTGATCGGCCATGTTTCGGCGGTCAATTGAAGTCAACTCCTCCTGTAATCAAAGCACTGAAGGCACTGCAGTTGTTTGCTTTTGCATTATCTTAGACGCAACTCATTTTTCAAAAACAGCTTTGTCAATCGCAATTTTGAAAAGAACAAAAGCCATTCAAATTTATCAAGAGTGTGTCTTAACGCACCGGTCGAGATGTGTGTGCACTGTTTATCATCCTGTTTATGTTATAGAGATGACTGAATATAGAGAATATAGGTGATTTAGCAGTGGACTGTGTTGCTTTTTACAAACGAAGCAGTCCTTCCACACAGATTCACTGCTATATTTATTACATCGCTGTCTGCTCGACACACTAATTCGTGGGTTCAATCTTGCTAGTGGTAAAATGTTTTCAGAATTGTTTAGTAATTGGTGTATTGTGCAGTTGAGTATGATTCGGTGCTATTTATACACAAAAGTTATGAAATTGTAATTGTAGTGTAGTGCGAATCCGAAATTGCGACGACATATTCATTTAATGGTGATTGCGAATATTATAAAGTTGCTAAGCAATAATTTATTTTTGAAAAAAAAGACTTGTGTCAAATATAATGCTATAGCGAACCATTGCAGTGCCTTCATCGATTTGATAAATATAGCAGTGGTTATGTGCGCACATATAACATTTACTTCTGTAATGGTGGCCCACGGTCATGGTCCAGAATACAAGTACAAGTCGTTATGTTTGCCATATGTTTGAACATAAAAGATTCACTTAATCCTTATTGTACTTTTTATATGCATAAAATCAACACACTTACGCTGTTCCCTTATAATAACATAGAGTAAGCAGGTTTCTGTGCAAAATTATCATGAGAGTATCTACATTCAGTAACAATTTTACGATAGCAAACACGGGATTTTAACATACACATGTTGTTCTGGGCTTAGCAATTACTTGCACTGCACATTGTATAAATATATATAACGACGAGTTGAATTTTCACAGTAATTCCATTTTTCAAAGTAAAACCCACTAAATAGAAATTAAAGATATACTTTATTAACGTTTCATGTTAACAAAAACACATACTTTTATCTCAGAATTGTTTTTTTATTTATTGTTTTATTCATCTAAAATACACATATATTTATCAAAGATACACCACAAAATATTAATAAAACACAATGCGGTGCAAGTGGGTTGGATCTTTGTTAAAAAGTAGCTTCCTATGTAAAGATTTCAATGTCGTGCCAGGTTCCGCGTGCAGTTTATATGCTAAACGACAATCGCCTTACCAGGAATACTCCGCAGCAGCAAGTTCAAGACCATCAAACAGTGATATACCGATAATAATGGTAAACTTCCATGCGTTTGAAATTCTGCATCCAGATGTTTAACGTATTTCGTTAATACTTTACTCGGTACAGTACTGTTACAAGATTAACGATACGTCTTATTGTGTCGGTTTCTTCTATTCATACTGCGATTTATGATCCAGAACTAAAACGTTGCATGTTTCCGATGCTGCATTTTGTATTGGTTTTGTTTTTCAATCAACATGGACACAAGTCAAGCATATGAAGTGCGCAGCTATTGTCAGATTCGCGGACAAGTTATCTAAGGTAGAAGGAGGTAGAGCTCGTATGGTTTATTTGAGAAAATCGCATCATTCATTATAATGTTTTGATTTATAACGGCAGCAAAGCTGTTAAAATGCCACTGTGGATGCTTACACATGACAAACTGTTTAACACTATTTTTAAGTATTGCAATAAACACATTCTGTCGAGTATGGTGTAGAACAGTATACAATACAATACAGTATATGACTATTTACTGCAAAACAAATTCTCTGTAAATCGTATTCATTTGTTGTTGCATTAGTTTATAATATTCGTAAGGTCTATACACATTTTTAAGTTTGCGAACGTTTCCTTGGAGCGTTCGTAAGAATGTCTAATGAGTTGTTTATGAAACAGGTCTTTTAAATTTATTTTAAATCACGTCATAATTGTCACGACAAACGACACGCCCCATCACTATTTTCGCAAAACATGCAGAATCGTAGATATTACTTTCCTTATTTCTTTTGGAAATGAACAGTACGTATATTTTAAACATGTAAATTCACAGTCGTTTTCTAATATATATTACTCGGCGAGAATTGAAAAAGGGCTCGGCAAGATCGCAAATAATTTATATTAAGCTTCCGCGGATATATAACAAATCGATCGGGTGGTAACCTGTTTATCTCTGTTTATCATTTGCAATGCGCAACGTTTCTAATTTTACTCAGAAATATCATTTACGGTATAACCCTGATTGTCTCTTTATTTAATGATTTTAGTTCTTATTTTCCTATGATTTATCTTTAAGGCTATGTATGCCCATTGTTTTAGTATAATTAATGCGATTTAAGTCGGTTGAGAACTCAACATGTAAGCGTTATTTCGGATGCAAACACATGCACGGTGAATCTCAAACGGAGAGTATTGCGGCTTCTAATAATAAATAAGGCCGTTATTTATTGAAACTAACCTGATCCGAGCGGAAAAAGTGCGTACATTAACCTTTACAATGCGGCGTATTGTTTGTCACCGTGTTTGCAACAATAAAGAGATCAGGTCACACACCTGACAATATGTACACGCAGACAAGATGGATACATTTTAATTTGCTTCTCAGATTATAAAACTGTCAAAGATGTACAAAGTAAAGATGCTATAAACATGTTTGCTTATGGGTATATTGTTGTTGTGTTTTACTATTTTTATTCCGAATGGTCAGTGACTTAGTTGGAAAGGTGGACTAAAACACGATTTCGCATTCGGCTAGGACAAATTCGGAATTTTAAATATCGCTTGTACCAATATGACCAGCTCCAATATTTTGTGCGTTTAATAATTACCTTCGAGATTTGTCGCATTTGCTCAGTACGAGTGAAGAGGTTAAACACAATTAAACGTCTCTACCTTATTAATGTGTGAGCATTTTGCGTCCTATTCAAAGCTGATGCAATATGTTTTAACCTCTTTTTACGGTTGTATATGATAAATAAGAGTATACTTTCCAATCATATAGCAAACCGCAGCCCATAGGCATGCTAGTGCGCAATGATATAAGGACGTATTTATCTATAAAAAAATAAAAATGTATCGATACGCAACACATGCACAGTGTAATGCGCCTTTCTATAAGGCCGATGTCAGCGTAAAGTAATAATAATGTACATTATATTGTGGTTCATTGAAGCTATATCGGTCTGTCTTCAAGCGCTTGACACGATAACATGACATCGATATGCATATTTGAAGTACTGGCATGTTGTCGCGTTGGCAACTTTCAAATCCTTTACGCCAAAAGGATTTTTCTGATAGCTGGCAGTATAACGATAGGTGATATGGCGATAGGTCTTGAAACATTGCAAACATAATTTAATGGATTAAGCGTATAGATGTATTTTCATCATTTCATCGTGTCTATATACAATCTTATTCACTTGCTTTGTTAAACATTAAAGAATTTAGTACAATTAAATCTATTTCATAAATTAAGATCCCCTTAGCAACTAAATTCGAATCACACGTCAGTATTGTTAACGAGCATGATACCTTTGACATGGGCTTGAAACGATATCAACGTTCAACGCTTTGCATGATCACTGTTTAGTGCGGTGTTTTATGCATTCCCTACAATATGAGTTCACGTACATAAAATAAAGTGAACATCTACATATATAATATTTGCTGTTCGAACGTTTCAAAGTAAGCATAACCCTCTAAAGGTGTCAATATAATGTAAAAAAACAAACGTTTGCTACACCAAAGCCCATGCAATCATATACGGAAGCGCTGAAATTTAGTACATGGAACACATAATGAAGTGTAGTTGATTGCTTTGTAAAAGTCATATCTTTAGATAATCCTGGTTAAAGAACGTGAATAATAGTTACAGATCTGCCATCCCTGAATTTATAACGGCGCGTCATTTACGAAAACCTTATAAAAAGTTGAATTAGTATAAGCACACGACCGCAAAATGCGCAACAAACGTTTGTTTCATATAAAAAGTGTCCGTGATGTTGGCCACAAAGGTGTCTGTAAAATTGATTATTTTGTATTTCTTTACTATTTGTTTCAGTGAGATTTTCAGAGTCAAAAATGTTGCAGTTGCGAATATGTATTCTAACTCAGTTGGGTATATATGTTAACTAACATTGTGTATAACAGTTATGTGACTACAACAGTTGTTTGTATGTCTAATAACCAAATTACCCTTTTATGAAATAAATATTACTACAGTTGTGTATTCGCTAATAATCCTTTGTTTAGCAAAAATGTGACTTCATCGACTCATACTTAAAATAAACGTAATTTTGTTATTAAAAGATATTCATATAAACTTAACATTCAACAAAAACCAGTTGCGGTTTGTATTGGTATATACACTTTTTATCTCACGTGCGTTGTGCCAAAGCAGATGCTTGTGTTGGGGTATCACAAGGTAACCTTTCGCTAGTAACCCCTGCAATTAAATACAAGTTCACAAAATATACAACGCATATAGACTCATTGCAAACATATATATGTAAATGCAAGTGAACTTAGACGCTCATGCACTCCCACGCAAATGGATTCGTTATCACAAACACGTTGATTTAATGCATTAATTCAAGTTAGTATGCGAAATATTACTTTGCAATCATCATTGTTTTGAAATATTACTTGCATATATAGCAATTTCGCAATACAAACTAGTTTAAATTAGTATGAAAGCGAAACAAGTATCAATTTTCTTAATATTCTTTAATGATGACCAGTAATTGGAACGTTAGGCAGTGAAAGTTTACAAGCTGTCGCAATCTTCACGAGCAGATTCTTCTGTTATGTTACTCAATAGTCTATCACTAAGTATGTTGTCTGAATCACTTAGTCTGTTTTCTGCATCATCGCAGCTAGCGTCAAAAGGTTTCATAAACGAAACACATGGGTTATTAGGCTGATAATTTATAACTTCAACAGACGCTTGCCGCTTTAACCCGGCGATAACTTGCGAACGTCTTACTAACACGGCGGGTGAGTCAATACTGGTGTTTGGTAGCATCACGTTTCGGATAACTCCAATTGCGAGCTTGTTGGTCGGAAGTCTTGGGGACATTGGAAAAGCAATGTAGTTGCTACAGTGATTCCCGGACACCGAATCAGCACGCCGTTGTTGGGGTGGATCACATAAACAATGAAAACAGAAAGTACAACACGTGTAAGTGGAGTCCTTGGCGGAATACGCCGAGTCTTGACTGAGGAATGTTCTGATCTGTACCTCTGTAGTTTTTGGAGAGATGATTTTCCTGATCGTAAATATGAGACGAGAGACGATCTCGCGGCGCACAAGGATGTATACCAAGGGATCCAAGATCTGATTGAGCGAGGCGAAGCGGATAGTGAGCAGATCACTGCGCATGTCAACAGGAAAAAGCTTCGTCTGGTTGAGTAAAATGCGAATCTAAAAAGTAAATCCAACAATTTATACGGTGATATTGTTCGTTTGTTTCATGTGATGGTATCGATAATAATGTGTATCATTTACTACGCAAACTGTTAAGCTTATTAAACAAAACTCAACAATAAAAACTCATAGATGACAAATATCACACTTCTATAAAAAAAAAAACCTGCTTGTCATTGTTTATTTTTTCACCACAAAAAGCCCCATTAAACACAAATATGATATCCGTAACGCTGGATTAAATTACCGACATTAGCTACCGTTTATATATAGTTTTGTCATTAAATGATGTTTTGCATTTACTGAAGCAGGTCTCTACTTGAATAAGTAAAACTGAGCATAAAATGACATGTTTGTTCAACATGTCACATGAGTGTTGGTTATTTATTTGCAGTTGTAGTCTGCCCTTCTATTACCTTCCTTCAAAATATGTTTATTAATGACTATCTCTTTACCAACAAAGTCAGAAAAACATGCCTTTCATCGAACTATACATCGCATGATAATTCTGACACGAGTGCAAGACAATGGCGCGTTAAAATATTCATTAATGCAAGTTCCTGAATACGAATATGTTGATTATTTAAATCGAATGAAGTATTTTATTTACTGGAACATGACTAGATTTGATTAAGACATTCACTGATGAGTTTTAATAACTTTACATAGACTGACAACTTAATGCTTGAATATTTGCACCATCGATGGTGCTAATTTCTTTACTATATCTTTGCAAATAAAAAACGGAAAAAGTGTATAATTCGTATAAACCACAAGAAACACTGTCATAAACAATTTCTCGTGTTTTTGAAAGAATGACCATATACGTATGAATACTTGAATACAAATACCATACATGCATGAATACTTAAATAAAATGAACATTATTGATGCATACTTAAATACAATTACCATATGTGGATGCATACTTAACACAATGGCCATATATAGATGTATACTTAATATACCGGTCATAAATAGACGACTACTGAAATACAATGACCATTATGGATGAATCATTAAGTAAAATGACCATATTTAGTAAAAGGCTTAAATATAAATACATATATGGATGAATACTTAAACACAATGACCATTGTGGACGCATACTTATATACAATAACTTAATAATGGCGCATATTTAATATAATACTTATATATGGATATATACTTACATAAAATGACCATATATGTATACTACTGACATTCGCAGACTATATATGGATTAATGCTTTAAAACGATGACCATATATCGATTCATTCTTCAATACAATGACTATATAAGCATGAATACCTAAATACAATAACTTTATACGGATGGAAACTTTAAATGTAAGAGTTGGCATACCGGTTGTCGTATATATTTCTGCTTATTAATAATATACTTGTTGGTACCTAATTTACTACGCTGTATAACGACTATTTATATGTAATTGTTCAAGCGCTTTTTTCCGTTTAATAAACTGGAGCATTTTATTACTAATGCATGTTTTACGTTCATGTGTAATAAAAATGTTTGGCTCATGTTAGGTTGACAATAACATGTAAAATATACAAACTGAAAACACAACCTTTAAACCGTTACATAATTAAAATAAGAACGTTTAAGTGAATACACATTCGTGACCCGTATTTTTAATTTAATTTTTTGTTCAACTGTTTAAAATAAGAACGCTTAAACTAAACCATTATAAAGAGTATAATAATTATTGCATAATTTGACAGTTTTCTTATATAACCATATCGTTGTATTACTTATGTGATTATACAATGGTGACCCGTTCTTGTTTATGTATTTTTTGTTCAGTTAAAACATGATTAGGTTGTATTCATTACGCTTTGATGATTGTTAACTTGACTGTTGTCCGTGTGACACTGGCATTGCTAGGTCAACAGTATCATTACGTCATCTGCTGCAATGCATGACCACTTAACACACGACTTAATGTTTGCTCTGACAATATTATATTGATGATCTGTTATGAAAGATAATAATTCATTTATCTATGTAACAAGAGTTAACAAGATTGTAATTGCTACAGTAGTAAAACGCACTGTATGACTGAGCGTTAGTATAACATTTTTATTGTGAATAATGGGGAAAAACTTGATGTGCTTTCTGTGTAATTATCCGTCTATTTAGTATCGCTGCCTGTACAATCAATCAGTATCTTACTCAACCGACCAACATGAGTATAGCATGAGCTACATGTGTTAATTATAAATATTTTGGACTACATTTCCTCAAGTTATTCAACAACAAATGGTCAATTAACGTCAAACAGCAAATAAAAAGGAAATGACATCACGAAAGAACTCCTAACTTTTCCTCAAATGTATAGTTATACGTTTTACAGAAAATAAAACTATTGTTATTGTTTGTGTTAAAAGACATCACAAAACGTTTAACATAACCCGATTTTCTACTTTAAATATCTTACAATTGGTAGTCATAATCATTCCTTATTTGCAACTTTCTTCCCACGCGTTGTTTGTTTTGTTTTTTAGGCATAGTTGTATTTTTTAAGACGATTTTTATATCAACAAATAAAATAAAAATATACATAATTTTATTTATTGGCGTCGCACTGAAGTGCGGCGACTAGTATGTTATACGTTTTTTTCGCTTATGGAAGGAGAAGTTATTTTACAGATCAATGTATATATTTTTGTTGTTGGAATATCTTGCATAGTGGTGATTTTTTGTGTAAATTAGTGTAAATAAGTACTGCATTTGTGCCTATTTCATTTACTTCAACATTTATTGCCAATAATGCAAAGCTAATTCCTTTAATTAATAACTGATCACAGGGACTGGGCAATAATAAAAGATCACATGGTCTGGGCAAATACGCGAACCGGTTAAACTTTCTGGTTTTGTATAAAAACTAAACTTCTTTATTCCACTATCCTAGCAACCACCTAGTTACTATTAAAGGCGCTATAGAGCGCAAAGCGCAACACGTATTATTAATTGTAATAATGAGTCTTGATAAAGGAAGCAGCCGCTTATCAATGAGGAGCACCATCACAGCACCCCAGTCTCATTACTATCAAGTCCTCCTACAGGTTGTTTTTTTTAAGAACCACCTAACCCGTATCTTGCCAGTGGTATGGACCCTTTGGTATGGACCTTTAACACCGCTCACTATCCAGCGTTTAAACTTCCGGGTTTACATTTAAACCGACTATTAATAGCTTATTAATATCTTAGTTAAAAGGTGATTTTTCAAGCGGTTCCGTAGTGTAGTGGTTACACGCTCGCTTCATATGTGAGAGTCCCAAGGTTCGAGCCCCAGTAGAATCAAATTATTTTATTTGTGTTCTATGTTAACTTTTTGTTTTGATGTAGACATTTTAGTTTAAATAGATATGCTGCTTTATTGTAACCATTTTTTGTTTTTATTATGCCCATGAAATATATGTGTGAGAGGGGGGGGGGTTCGTAAACACATTAGAACTTTTACAGTGTTTTATATCAATGAGTACTCAACCCCTATCGTAAATGAGCAACGTAAGAATACGTTCAGAATCATCTCCCATTGAAGTTGAGTAAAATATGTAATTACGCTTACAAGATGAAGCAAATTATTTAAAACCTACACAGTTCTGTTCCATTAATGAAAACTGCACACGGATGCCAGTAAAAAAGGGAACCAATGTAAATAAAATAAACTATTAAATATTTGGGGGTTACAACACAAAATCATAGACAACGGTTATTTGGGGGTTATAACACAACATCATAGATAATGGTTATTTTGTGGTTATTACACAAAATCATAGATAATGCTTATACCAGTATCTTTATCTATTTTGTTTAAAATAATCGGCCAATATATTAATATTTACAGTAGAAAAACAATCGTTCCATGCAACTTCAATGAGTGCCTTTTACACTAAAATTCCCGACGCCCTTTGATGAAGTTTCATGATGCTAGGCGTAAGCATTCTTGAGTTATCATCCGAAAACCATTTTACTATTTCGCTCCACTGTGACCTTGACCTTTGACCTTGTGACCTGAAAATCAATAGGGGTCATCTGCCAGTCATGATCAATGTTCCTATGAAGTTTCATGATCCTAGGCGTAAGCATTCTTGAGTTATTATCCGGAAACCATTTTACTATTTCAAGTCACTGTGACCTTGACATTTGACCTAGTGACCTGAAAATCGATAGGGGTCATCTGCCGGTCATGATCAATATACATTGATCATAGGTACATTGATCATGACCGGCAGATGACCCCTTCAGGAGAGACAATTTCAAGATAAATTCTTGTCTGGACGCAGCTCCGCCAAGGGAGTGCAGCAAGCAGCTCTGCCTTAATTTATGGCAACTCTCATCGTCACCGGCCGTCGTCTTCAACCCCGAGACGGTTTCCCCAGTGCGTTGAGCGCACTGAGTACCGCCGCCCCGGGTCCACTCTCTAGGGCCACCCCCTCGATGTTTCTGTTACCAGGTCCGCCCCGTATGTCCTCCACACTGGTAAGCCCGCTGTCCCGCTCTCTCCCGTCCCTCTCTTGGAAGGTATAGTGTGAAAGCCACACTATTCTGATTGACCCTTGCATACAGAGTGGCTCGGGCCCCCGGTCATCAAGATCATGGAGACAGCGAACCCCCGTCGATTAACAGCGGTTGACTATACCGCTGCATCTTCGGGGAGACAGAGAACATAGCAGTGTAGAAGACGTCCGGCTCGAGGGTGGCGGACTCAGCTGGATTAGCAGAGCCGCCCGCAGAAGTTCCCTCTATAAGGAAATATGTACAGGTGAGAAGATCTTCTGCGGGTGTTTCTCGCCTCGGTCGCGACGCGCACGCTCCAGCTGCTGACCGAGCAGACGCAAAATTGTGTGCTGTTCTGAGTTTATTTACAGGTCCCACGCCCCTTCACGGAGTCATTTTAGATGGACCTGTAGACGCAAAATTTCTAGTCGGTTCGGCTTATCTACGGGGAGCCTACTAACTGCCACATCCGCGCGAGAAAGAGTTGTATACTTTATGCAGCAGGTTTGAGTTCTCCAACTATAGTCATTCACAAATGGAAACATTATATGAATATCGTGTTAAATGTAATGGTTTCAAACGGAGCTTATATAGAAAAGAACCAATAAACAATGATTGTATTATACGTGTCGCTGAAGAGATTGTTTATGAATGAGTTAAATAGGCCACTTTCTGCTGCGTCTTCATGACGTAGCAGCTCATTCATAATCTGAGGCTATTAATAGATGTGGCTGTCGATGAACAAGGTAGAGTCGAATCGCACGGCAATATCCACGCAGAGTTGAGTTAATTTCAGGCTATTAATAGATTTGTGAAAAAAACGCAATATTATAAGGTTACGCTTGTTTATATTCTCAATTTAAATAACGTTGAACATGAGTTCAACAATAACTTCAGCGATACGATAGACCACAACAAAAATGCTCCATAATCGCTTAAATCGAATATAACAAACAATTAATTATAATAATAATACGAATTGTCTGTTTCGTAACCTAGCTCGTTCATGCTTCTTCATCGAGGATTTCTGGGAAACGTTCTTTTGTTCTCAACAGATAGCGGTAACCTTTTGTATTTACGGATGCTACGCAACGCTCGATTGGTCATTGTCGGCTCGGGTACTACTTACATGTACCCCGGGTACATGTTAGTATACTTACATGTACCCCGGGTACGGTAAAAATACTTAAACGTACCCGGCCGACATTAGACTGTACCCGAGTTTCATTCTCGCCCAAAATCCGATGTCGTAAAACGCGCTACCGATTACCGTAATTACGAAACAAACTTCTTTTTTTTAAATGTATCAACATGCTTTTTGAGTATGAGTTTCGATAATATAAAGGCCATTTAACAGAAATTGACATAAATATTAAAATAATTAATTTAAAAAAAGCCGACAACGACCGATTTAGCGTTAAAATTCCCGGGTACGTTTAAGTATATTTACTGTACACGGGGTACATTTAAGTATACTTAAGTGTACCCGGGGTACACGTAAGTAGTACCCGAGCCGACAATGACCAATCGAGCACTAACGCATAAGTAAAAGGTTAGTAGAAGGTTAAGGTTGTTTATATTCACAGTTCTCAATTTATAAAACTTTGGACATGAGTTCACCAATTACTACAGGCATACTTTAGACAACCTCAAAAATGCTTTATAATCGCTAATACCGAAAAACAACTAAATATAACAAGAAATATCTTTAAAAAACGTAGTCGGCGTATACGCTGACTTTGAAATAAAGTTTGCATTTTACTTTTCTAAATAAATAAATAAAATAAAAACAAAGGTTTAACTATTGTGTTGCGTTTGTTTTTCACTTGTAAGTTGCATAGTCAACGCATGAAATGTGTGTTAGCATTGTCAAACCACACATTAGTGTAAGTAGATAAAAAATATACTACGGGAGTGCACATCATATGTGTCCTCAGATGCCTTATTATGAGTATATTTCTTCACTATCAAAATATATCGTATGTTAATATTTGATTTAAACGCAGTTTTCTTTCGACACATTTAAATCAAGCGTCATGCGAAAATTGGTCTTATGCGTTTCGGCCAGCGTTTGTTAAACCCAACATGTGCATTTGCTGAGTCAGGTCAGAGGCGGTGTTTTTCGCTATAAAATCACTCAATATGTTATGGTCTCATTATGTATCTCCTGACCAGACTGAGTGATGAGCATGCTGAGTGGGCTATATATATGATGGGCGCATATGGGATAAGACCCATTTTCGCATGACGAGGGTCATTAAAAATCTCATTGCGAATTGTATATGGCACATTTTAGCACAATGCTTTTTGATACAAAATTGAAATTAAAATGGAAAACTTGTTAATAATGGCAGCTTATCCAGAAGTTCAGGAACGATTTCCAGACGTGCTGACCAAGTACGGCAAACATTGTGGTTGGATAATTAAACGATTTCCTCTTATCGTGACACTATACTATTTCGGTAATGATTATTTCTCATCTTGAAAGCAAAACTGAAATTCTGCGAGATGGATTTTAACGCGTAATTGTAACTGGGCAACAATTTTTGTCGTTTGAACATACAGAGATTACCGGTAGTCCAGAATTCCTTACGCTGAACAGTGCTACATGCTTTGCACTGAGCACAGACACATTGATGTAGCCAAAGTTCAGAGGTTGTATCTCGAATCAGCCTATGAAATATTCGAAAATATTCATGCGTGTCTGTTGGCTTTATGTAAAAGTCATTAAGATGAAAAGCTGAGTAAAACAGCTACGCTGAAAAAGCGCATTAGTGCTCTATTAGTGAGATAGGTATGCGGTATTCCAACAATATTCATTTAATATGATGGTGATTGCAAATTGTCTTTATATTCAGTTCTCATTACCATTTTCATCATACTTTCTATGCTTTCAGAACGTCCAAAAAGAGCCATATTGTTGTTATTTTGTCTAAGTTATCTCTATGAAATAAATAGGATGACAAAAAGTGCACACAAAGCTCGACCCGTGCGTTATGACACACTCTTTATAAATTTGAATGGCGTGAGTTCATTTCAAACTTCAGATTAATTTTTAAAAATGAATATCGTCTTAAATTATGCAATAGGGAACAACTTCAGTGCCTTCAGCGCTTTGATATTTATGTGTGAGCGTAAGCTCACAAATAATGCAGACGCAATTTTGCAAATCAGTATGCCTTAGCTACGGCAGGAACCGTAACCCGTGACTGCCTGTGTGGATAACTGCAGTAAACTTTAGCAGACGATGAATGCTAAAAGCGTCTGCTTTAACCACCCCATCTTCCTGTTCTCACTGGTACAGTATATAGTGTGTATTTAACAGCTTGTAAGACAACGTTGGCCAGTCTAGTGTTTATCTTTGAAATCTGTACATATTGGCTGCCTATAGGGGAAACGGGGCTTAATGCATGTCAAATAAGATTAGCTTGTGCACACCGATTAGCTGTATCAATGATTTGAAAAAAAAACACGTCTCGACCTGTGTTTTAAGACACACTCTTTATAAATTTGAATGGGTTGTGGTCATTTCAAACTTGCGATATAAAAAGCTATAACATAATTTTGAAAACTGAGTTGCGTCTGAGATTATATAACAGCGAACAAATTCAGTGCCTTCAGCGCTTTGATTAAAATAGGTGTACAGCACAACATTTCGTGATACAACCAGGATATGGAAAACTTGTGCAGGAAGTTGTGTATTAAGTTATTTGAATATTAAAAGTTCTGCCTCATTTGCTTTACAAAATACGACGTTGGCAATTTTGCACAGAAATATCTATATTCATATGTACGTATACATGAAAAGATTGATGATGGCAAGTTTTGCAACAGTTTCCATTGTTTTCACAATAAACAGTGGTTAGATTTTCAAGGAAGTAAAAAAACTTGTCATAAGATTACTTGAGCATAAAAGATGAAGCATGAATACAAATACCCAACGATCTGTAAATAATGTGTATTGATAGCTACCCTAACGATAACTATAACATTGGGAAATGCAGACGATATCAACACAGGAGGAAATTGCTGACAGGATACTGAAATCGGTCGCCTAGAAACTGGACAGAGTCATGCTGAAGTACTTGAGCGAGTAGCCGAAGCCGTACCAGTCTTTGTAGAACAGACCGTCGTACATAGATACGGGCGGAGTGTAGGACCCGAACGGCTGGTAGTATCTTCAAGTGGGGAGCGTGTACGTGCAGTAGTTGTACCACCAGCCACCGCGAATGCTCAGCGCGCAGCTGTGCGCATCCGGTGCGTCTATGGTAGCGAAAGACATGCCGTTGTTGAAAGAGAAGTCATCCGGAAGTACGTTACCAGAAGCGTAGCTGTTGATGTAGAGGGTGTATCACGAAGAGGCGGGTCCCAGCGAGAAGTGGCGGTAGACGATGGTTCTGACGTTTAGGTTGCAGTCTTGCATCGTAACCGTGAGCGTGTTGTAACCTTCGATCCGGAAAGAAATACAGAACATGTATCTGTAAAATTGGAAGGCTCATTTCTACAGTCGAAATGGATTGTTTTATTAGCAAAAATAAAATGTAACAAGGAAAATTAAACACTTAGGTAATCATAATTTCATCATAGTGTAAACATAATTATCTCGTTTTCCCATGTTTGCCATCGATCTTGCACAAGACATAAACATGACCCCTGTCTTTGGTAGTCGAGGTTAAAGCAGCTATTTACTTGAGTCGACTTTTTATCATGTATAAATGACCGTGAACCGTATAAAGTTTGTTAAAAAATATTTCCCAATGGTAAAATATCCAATCGCTAACATATGTAATTTATGTTTAAAGTTCCTGAACAGTAATGTGTTTTTTAAAGTTAAATGTTGGGCAAGATGCAAATTTGTGAACCGACAGTACGTACCTGCGTCTGTCAGCGCTTTGATATTCGCCAGCCCCAACCAGCCGTCCCCTGTCGCGATGTTCCCAAAGCCTCGCTCGTAGTTATAAAAGTTCTGTACGAAGCTCACCGTGCCGAACTTCTGCACCAGTATCCCATAGCTGGCGGCTCCAGATTCGAATGAGCAGAAAACCTGTAAATAAATAAGAGACAACCTTTGATCGTGTAGTGATATAACGTCTTACATTTCACTATTCAGAAATGAAAAAATGTTCCTTTGCATGGCATGGATCACCGAGTGGTTAAGACATTAGACTTTTTATGCTGAAGACCGGGGCTCAAGTCTCGGAGAGAACAACATTTTTCTTTATATGCGTTTTCCTAATTATACTAAAACCTAAATACATCTTTCGTTCAGATGCTTAAATAATAGTAATTTTTTGAAGGTAGAGCTTCAACATAAACACATTTCTGTTAACAAGCCCTTTTCACGCTCACCACGATGGGTTCCGACTGGTTAAGGTAGATCCGGTACGCCCCCGCCTCCTTGTAGGAACCGGAAGCGAGGATTTCATCACAGTCTTTTTGTAAAAAGAAAAGTGTTAGTTATAGTTGTATATCGTTTTGCATGCATAATGCGAATGAAATGTTATACATGTATTAGGTCTACTAACCGTACTGTAAAGTTAAAATATTCCGGGATGAATTCTGTTTCACCATGGTTCGATGGCGTGGTGCGATCACAGTATTGGATTTAGATCTATTTTTCTATTTACATGCTTATTCAAGTCTTCGGGATTCAATAAAGTCAACCATACGCGAATGCTGCGCATCCGCTTGAAATGATTAAATCTATATGTATTCACATATTTTAGATTCATTTCTCCGTTCAAACCAACGGTGGACATACCATTCAATTTAGTTATAAGAGCGAAACGACCGCATACATGTGTTCATTTCTTTTTATACATGTATAAAACAAGGATTTCATTACTCTAACCACTATTTAACTGCAAATTTATTTTAAGACATAGATGTGACAACCGAAATATTTTTCTTCGCGTACGCACATGTGAGTCTGTAAATGTGAACGACTTTACACGTGCAATGACTGTCAATGAGTGACATCGTGTGCAGCACTCGAAGCCATGTAGTCTTACGTTCACGTGCGCTCGTGAACAATTTTTATGCGCTCGGGTAAGCATTTGAAAAACAAAAGAAGTCCCACCTATACCACCATATATTTCTGCAACACTATATTATTTAAATTAATGGAAACACCCCTAATATTCTACATCTATATAACAGTGAAATTAAATTTATTTACAAGTAAGTGAAATAGTTTTTCTAAAAAAGATCCTGAGGTTCGAATTTTTCCGCATTTATGAACACTCTGCAGTCTTTTATATGTTTTAATCTACGCTATGTACCTGTTTCGACTTGTACAGGTTTAAAACTTCTTTAAGCGCCTCGTACCTTCAATCATATGAATGTTCCCCTTATACTGTAACCAAAAATAAAATAGACACAAACCTTGATATTTTGTGAAGTCCGCGTCGTTGAGAACGGTGACGTCACTGAACGGTTCCACATCCGCCGTCGGCTGTTCGAACGCCACACTTCCGGCCGGCCTCTTACTTCCACCACGTGCACCGACCACCATGAGCGCACATAGCGATATACACATGAACTGGCGGACCATGTTGAGCGAACAGCGTGTTGGTATGATCATCTGGCGTTCAGCAAATGAGACTGACGAGCTTGCTTGTGAAAATTTCAACCAACCAAATAGGAAGTAGAATAGCAGTTTGGGATAGGTGTTTGATACACATCTAGCAAAAGTGTCCATGCATATTTAAACCAACTATAAATGAGGTAAAATAGCTATTTGTGGTAGGTGATACATGTCTATAAATAGAACGGGCGATTTTGCAACTTAAAGTTGTTTGGTTATTGACTTGGTCAATGGGGTCAGACTACTAATGTTAATAATAACTTTACTGTCTTACATTCACAATTGCTTGTTTTCTTAAAGTAACAGACAATGTGTGGCAAGGATATATACAAATTGATTTTATCCAATATTGTACAACTGCATATAATCAATCATTATCTATAAATGGTATATCATATTTACAAAAATAAGTGGACTTTTACTAATTGTACTTTGATCACATTGTTTATATTGCGCTTCCTAGTTTCTTGAATTACAACACGTCAATCACTTGCGTGATGTTTGCATGGGTAAATTCCGTCATTGTGGTCTACAAAACATTTCAATTTTGGGGGTCGTCTAATAAACATACAGGTACACTTTCATTACATAATGTTGAAGAAAATGGGCATAAGTTAAATACAAATTAAAGAGACTAATATTTTGTTTTTTACCATACTGACTCACTGGTGTGTATTACATTTAATCATAAATATTTCACTAACGGTACATGACAATGTTTATATTTTAAAAAGCTTTTACAAAATCAAACGTTGTATATTGCAATGAGAAGAAAGATCATTAGACCGCATTATTACAATTGTAATCGTAATCCATGCGCTATGTTAATAACAAACACGAGAAAGACATTTTACTATCGTTCCCACAAATGTCATATGGTATTATTAAGAACAATTAACATTTGTTTTAATGCTGACGTGAAAATTCCATGCAATGACCTTGAAGTACAAATTGTGTAAGAATTGTTTTTTTAAATGCTGATAAAATGACGACATTGCCTGCAATAAATAGATGAAATATCATACACGAGAATGCAGTCAATGAAATCATTCATGTCATGTTATTATTGTGACAATATATTCAGTCAGGCAGCTTTTTAATAACACAAGTTCTTTTTTATTTAAACATGTTTGTAAATTGCAATGCAATTACATGTACCGGTATATCATACTGCATTTTTTATACCGAATGACGATTAAGATGGTGATGTAACTTGACTGTACTCGTGAAAATAAGTCATTTTGTATTTTGGGCAATATTTCGCGTGTATACATGAAGTTTTACTTTTACTTTCACACACTGCGCATGGCAAATCGCCATTTCCTCAAATTGTGATTGTGGATTAAAAAAATAATAAGATCAAACCTTGAACATTAAAATAGGCTTTTGTTAAAAAACTACACGTGTCATACTGTATCAACTGTTTCGAAAGAGAGACTTCAACTAGAATTTAAAATATATTAGATAAAATAAGCTTGAATTTCGTTCGATCTTGACTGAGTAATGAGAACATGTCCATAAAACATTTTAAAATATTAGTATTTTTACCAAAAAAACCTAAACATGAGCCTCATTTGTAAAAAATAATTGTAATATGAATCTGTATTGAAAGTTGTGTGTAAAGATTGAGCAATTCGATTTAAATCACATCACAGTGGGTTTGGAGATATCCTTCGCGTATGTATCAACTTCGACATGTTCACACCAATCATATGTGTCTTGTTCTGAGAAAACTGGGCATACTGCATGTGCGTAAAGTGTCGTCCCAGATTCGCCTGTGCAGTCCGCACAAGCTAATCAGGGACGACATTTTCCGCTTTTATGGTATTTTAAGTTTCAAGGAAGTCCCTCCTTACCGAAAATTAAGTTTAGGCAGAAAGTGGCGTCCCTGATTAGTCTGTGCGGACTGCACATGCTATTCTGGGACGGCACTTTACGCACATGCATTATGCCCAGTTTTCTCAGAACAAGACACATATATTCAACTTCTTGTGTGTTTCGTTACTGTGTTAATTTTGTTTACCCATAACCTTTATTTGTCCTCGTGTGACATACTTTCTATATGAATTATAACTTATATCTGTGATTCTGTTAACCCAAAACTATAGATATTATAATTATTTATATCACTTTCCTAGGACATGTTGTTTATTGACAAACATATATAATTTTAAAATGCCATATTTAATTGTAACTAGAATTTGTTGTAAGTTGTTTAAGACCATGTTTGTAAGTCGGTTTGCTAGTAAGTTATTCAATTTCAAAATATAATTTTTATTTCCTGTTAATCTCTCCGAGTGGTTTTAGTTTCGACGAAACATAGCTTGACGTCACACGTAGGACGCAGTACGAAACGAAATCCTAACATTAACGTCTAAATTACAAGTTAGTTTACTTTTATCGCTCAAACAGGACTAACGTCAAGCACAAAGTATCTTGACTGTCCTTACAAAGAAGTCATAGATAAATTTAAAACGTTGTTTGCATTATTGTGTTTAAGGGACCTTGTCAAGTTTTGATAAAATTACAAAATAGAAAAAAATCAGATTTGCAAATTTTCGTTGTAGTTATGATAGGTTTTTTGTGTAATGTTTCATTAATACTGAACACTTATCATGCTCTAAAATATCCATTACATGCATCGTTTGACGATTTAAAAACCTGAAAATTACAAAGCGTTACAAACGCGAAACGATTGTATAATTTTGAAAAATCTTTTGTTATCGCTATATTTGTGATATTATATGGATTGCTTATATAAAGTATAAACTACAAGTTTTGTTATAGCACGGCTGACTTTTATTCCGATTGTCAGTGGCTCGAGCCCAGGTAGGAATTACTGTTTTCATTGTTTCATTTTATTTTTGTTTTATACTGGACCTCTTTAGTTCCGATGTTTACATTTATCAATTTAAAGTATTTAATGACAAACTTCCAAACATGCTCAAATCTGTGAAAAGGTCCCTTTAAGATCAGAGGTCGAAAGTAAGGATCACCAATAACAATCTAAACATTAGTGTTGTGCACGTGCGATCATAATTATATACGGTCGTCCGTATACACGTGTACATTATACATACATGTATAAATGCTTACACATATATGTACACTTCCATAAACTCACAGTTGTAGGTATACCCTGATACAATCATCAATGTATACATCGATCTACATATGTATGTGCACTCCCATTTCAGATCGTTCATACATGTGCGCTTAGGCTTTTATACAAATATATACTTACAAACTTATACACAACAAACATACATGTAGGCTAGTCATTCGAGTTTTCATATTGGTGTCTGAATAACGGGACAGGGCATAGTACAATTCTTTTGCTAGCAAACAATAACAACCGGATTTTGACTCTTAAATCCATCTACAAGTGAGTCATTTCGATGATTTTGGCGAAAACTTGATACGACTAATTGTTTAATTGAATGCATTACAAGCTTCTAATTTCACATTTAAACTTGTCGCGAGTTCATTGAGATCGAAGGTTCCGCTTGTAAGCCGAGTTTGCTCTAGTTATTTTACGTTAAAGAGACAAGTTATTTTACGTTAAAGAGACATCAACATATATCCAATACTTGTTTATGTTATCGTTGTATATGTTATCGTTGCCCAATAACCAACATGATTCGAATTCTGCAGATCTTTTCTGACACATATCGCCACGAATTACAATAAAAGTTCGTATTATTTGTATTATTTTGTATGATTCACGGTAAACTCGAGTGTTAATGGAGCTTATTTTTATTGATAATATTCGCGGGTATTCCAATTTGATTATGTTGACTTCTCCTGTAATGTCTCATTTATTAGACTAAGCTGAAGTTACACGTATATTTTGACACGTGTTCATGACGTTAACGTCTCAATTTCAAGTTATGTTACGCAATGTTTCAAGCAGGACTCACCGCGAGCAAATACTTTTGTAACATGGGGCATTTATAGATAAAATAAAATGATGTTTGCAAGCATATTTATCGTGTTACAAAAACGCGAAAAAGGAAATTTTATAATTATCAGTCTTAACAGAAGTTCGATGACAACAGATGGGTCGTCTCCTAGTCACGTGATATCGCCATGCTGAAGTACTTCAAAGAATAGCCGAAACCGCGCCAGTCGCTGTAGAACAGACCGTCATAGAACCCCCCGAGAGGAGTGTAGGGACCGCATTGGGGGTAGAGTTTCCCAGTGGGTAGAGCGTACGTGCAGTAAGTGTACCACCAACCGGCGCGCATGTGCAGTGCGCAGTTGTTTACATCCGGTCTATCGATAGTCGAGAAAGGCATGCCGTTGTTATGGGACAGGTCGTCAGGAAGCACGTTACCGGAAGCATAGCTGTTGACGTAGAGAGTGTAGCGCGAGGCAGGCGATCCAAGCGAGAAGTGGTACCAGACGAGTGTTGTAACCACATTATTGCAGTCTTGCATCGTCACCGTGAGCTTGTTGTTACCTGCAGTCAACAGAACAGTGTAATGAGTTCATTTACCTAACGCCAGCATACACAAACGATGCCATTACATTTCATTAGATTTGCTCTATCTATATGCGACTCGAATTACGACCCGTTTGGTCGGTTCCGACGTGGTTTCGTGCGGGTTCTGCATAAAACTACAGTAATACATACAGCCTTTTGTTACACTCGTTTGTTTGCTGTACAGCTAGGTGTATCACGTACTTTTAAAGGGGTCTTTTCTCGTGTTGCTAAATTGACACAATTAAAAAAATTGTTCCAGATTCGCAAAGTTTCGTTGTAGCATGATATTTAAGAGGAAACAGTAATACTGAACGTTTACCATGCTCTAAAATATCAATTATATGCATATTTTGACGATATAAAAACCTGATAATTATAAAGGGTTGCAACGCGAAACGATTGAATAATTTGGAGAGTTCTGTTGTTGTCGTTATATTTTGTGATTCTACAAGGATTGCTTATATAAAGTATAAAATGCATCACTCATTGTATGAGCACGGATGGCGAGTGGTCTAAGCGATAGACTTTTACTCCAGGGTTTAGTGGTTCAAACCCTGTTGAGGGTTCCTTTTTTTCTTTCTTTAATTCTATTCTTGTTTTTTTTACTGGAGCTTTTTTGTTCCAATGTTTACATTTATCAATATAAAGCATTTAATGACAAACTTCAATACATGCCAAAATCTGTGAAAATGTCCCTTTAAATGTTAGAGCATTGTGTTTGAGGCTCAACTGTACATCTCTGTGTAACACGTACCTTTGACCGTAAGAGCGTTTGTTTAGAAGGTTTCGATTCTACAACTACAATTTATGTGTAACACGTTCCAGCGCGTGTTAGACCATTTACTGGTGAGTTCTACCATACAACAACGTTTCGCAACCAGCTTATGAGAGAACATTGTATTTAAGAATTCGCCCTGGCAGCTATATACAAAATTAAGACGTATCAGAGCCTGAAATGTTAAACTTTGCAGCTACGTGTAACACATACCGGCGTCTGTTAGAGCCTTGATGCGCCGTAGACCGAGCCAACCGTCACCTCCACCAATGCTCCCAAAGCCCCACTCATAGTTGTAGAAATTCTGCACAAAACTCACCCTGCCTAACTTCTGAATCGAAATCACGTAACTAACGGAGCCCAGCTCGAATTGGCAGTAAACCTGTAAAAGAGAACATCACGGACGTCAACCATAAATCAAAACGCTGACAGCATTTAAGACTTTTGGCGAACTAAAAAGAAACTAGGTGAAAACAATTATCGAATTGTATTGAAAACTATCCGCTGGAAAAAAAAACGAAACACCAAAACTCTAAACAGGAAAGAACGTCTTGTTCTTGTCCACTATAAAAGCATTACCTTCATAACAGAATAACAAACAACAGAAAATGGTCAACACTAGAGCATGGTCTTAACTGGAATCACGTGTCGAAGAAATCATAATTGGTTATAGGGAATAGGAATTCGGATATTTAAACTAGTTATCACCATGTAAGAGTGCAAAGTGCATGGTGTTGGCTAATCTCACAACGATGGGTTCCGACTGGTTCAGGTAGATCCGGTACGCCCCCGCCTCCTTGTAGGAACCGGAAGCCAGGATTTCATCGCAGTCTGAAAAAATACCAAATGTGATGCTGGATGGATAAGAAATATACACATGAATCAGTTTTTAATAAATAAAGGTTGAGTTGAAAAAAAACGTTTATAATTTTCTCAGATTTAAGCGTACAATGTAAACGAAGTATATACGATGCACCCTTTATTAATGTCTACCTAATAATCAGCGATTAATGTTACCTAATAATCAGCGAAAGAGATAAAGGTATCTTTTGTGGTAACACACATAATTATAAATCACATAAAAGGCATACAACTATAACATTCTCGGAGCTCGTGCCATAGTTCCCCGTGAACAACAAGCCTCCTGATAGCTATCTTACACAGAGGAATGCAAACTAACCACGGTACTTGGTGATGTCCGCATCGTTGAGAACGGTGACGTCACTAAACGGTTCCACATCCGCCGTCGGCTGTTCGAACTCCACACTTCCGGCCGGCGTCTCGCCACCAGCACGTGCACCGACCAGCACAAGCGCACACGCTGACAGATACAGAAACATTATACACAGTTACTGCCAGTCCATAGGCAATGCGACTGAGATTGAGCCAGTTATTTGCATTTATATACAGCTGATAGTTGTTTATGACATCACATGGTCAACTGTTTTCGTGGAAAATAAATGACATTGAATAGGATTTAACAATTAAGTGTAGAACAGGCGTTTCATATTGACCCTCCGTAGAGAACATTGAATCAATTATTTAATTTCCATATCACTGGCGTTTGAACTGTATTTTTTTCACATAAGAATACATGCCATTGAGAGATATATGTTTGATTCTTAACAACGACACGTGAGCATCTAGTAGGACAATGTGCAAACCTACAACAAGGCGTAGCATGGTATAATTACTCAGCCCGTCTGTCTGTCTTTATATGCGCATGTTCAGTCTTTCATTCCACAAAAAATTAACATTTTAGTTGGAGAAAAAGTGCACGTTACAAGTAGCATGGGCATATAGTTAAAGAGAATTGTTTGCAGATTTGACATTTTAGTTCGTTAAATTTGTTCATTACTAATACTTAAACCAATGTCATTTGAAAGCATAATAACATGAGCCACCTGTTAGTTTCTAAGGTTTTCAGGTGTATTTTAAGTGATTATATTATATATTGATGCGCCCCACCTTTTGTTCAATGATATTCTGAATATTAATATTTGTTATTAAATTATACTATTTATGTAGTAAATGAACACTTACCTTTTAATACATGTATTAACATTCCAAGAGTTTTGATGATCACCAGTGAGGGAATTTTATTCAAATACATGACTGCATATTTATTATGTCTATACAGAATGCATTTTATAAGTAAAACCCCCCTCACTGTAATTTTAGCTTCCATAAACGTTTAATTATTTTATTGTTGCTAAACACTTGTAAGGAGCGAAGCAGTTTCCATTTTTTTTGTAATATGTATATCCATTACAACTCACCACAGAGTTTTAATAGTTAGTTTCCTCTATGTCATATATCTCATTTTACTAAAAATCGCTCTTGGTAAGTCCTCATCAGAGCTTTGTTTACATTCACTACGGCGGCCATCTTGGATTCTTAGAACTCGTCGACCCGGGTCGATTTGCCTTAGTTGGTCGTTCGATCATAGGTCGGGTCGACCGGGTGCTGAATCGACCAAGGAAGATCAGCGTTCTTTTGGGATCATTCCGGTTCGAGCCTTCACGAAGAACGGTCGTATTTTTGTATCATACGAACTAAAGAGGTGCTATTCGGTGGATGATCAAGAGAACAGTTAAACTTGAATCGCCGATCCAGTTTGCAGATAAGGTTTTCTACTTTCTTTCTTGTAATTGTTTCGCTTGAAATTTCAATCGGTTCAACTTCATGAATTGTCTCAATTTTTGACTTGTTTGTTTACATCCTGTGGTGACCCATCCGAGATACAGATTCTTCATCTCATTTTTTAAGTCGATTAACGTTTTCTGTTTACGAAGAAATAACTGCTTAGCTCCACGAACCAGATATTCCAGAGTTATCCGCTGTTGTAATCCAACAATCGACGTACGTTATACAGAATAAATCTCTAAACTTATGGCGGCGTTATTTTGCTTGAAACTTGTTACGACTAACTAATTAAGTCAATACGGGGTAGTACAAAACGGGGCAGTACGCTACAACTTTTTGGTGACGGCGGTGGGATCCCATTATTTAAATGTGGATCCCGTGATATGAACCCTTATAGTGAAAATCTAAATCCTGAAAGTCCTACACGCAGTTTATAGAAATTAATGCACTGAGAGCCTCACATTCAGACGAAAGTTATTACAACAGCTGTCAAGAATAAGCCTTTATATAGCAGCTTTGTCAATCAGCTATTGTAACGTTGGATATACAAAGTCAACACAATACGTTTTAAAGACTTTATTGCTCAGCGAAACAAACAACAATAACAACTTAAAAAATAAATAACAACAAGCATAATATTCATTTTGTTCGTGACAAATATTATTTCAGAGTATTGTTGGTATATATATCATTATATTGGTCCATGATGGCTGCAAACAAAGAAAATAATGATGTATCAAGCGACTCTGAGGTTTATTTCAGAATTAACAGGGACAATACAAATTCCCGCTCAGATGAGGAAGACAGACCTGTTGACCAACAACAACAGGTAAGTGACGCAGACACCGAACCGGAATCCGGGTCTGAGTCACAAGTCAGATCCGATAGGGTGAACGAAAGGAGGAGACCTAAGCGAAGCAGTGAGACAAGGTCAGTATTAGAAGGGCTTACTGGGGCTTTAAGGGATCTGGTTTCAGAAGTAAAGGATATCCGTGCTGGACAGACACAGCTTGAAGCCCGCATAGAGCAAGTACAAAGAACAGGTACAGCAAAAGGCCCGCAAGTTCAAGCACAGACTACATCCAGTGACCCTCGACTGAATACCAACAACCCACCCTTTGTAAGCAGGAATCCAACAGACCCAGCACCAGCAGACCTTAATGGTAACTCCTATTATTATAATCCCAGACACCAGGGCTACCAATACATGGGCGATCATGGTAGGCAACATTTCTATTATCGATCAGATGATTTTGCATGTAGTGAACCTTACAGGCAGAGACCAAGAGATCTAATGAAGGTCCCTGCGTTTGACGGCAAAGAAGAATGGCGAGTCTGGGTAACACGCTTCGAGACGATAGCAGATCGCCTCCAGTTGGACGAGGATCAACGCCTTGACCATCTCTTACAGCGATTGGAGGGGCAAGCCGCCACAGTAGCATTCACTCTTCTACCACCCACGGTGTTGCACAAATACAGAGACCTCAAGGCTGAACTATCAAGTAGATTTCAGTTGGTGGAAACGACAAAAATCTTCGAGGCAAGGTTTACAAGAAGAAATCAGCGTCATGATGAGAGCGTTGAAGCCTACGCGTCAGAGTTAAAGATGCTCTACGATCGTGCCCATCCACAACGAGACCGAAGAACTAGGGAAGAAGATCTTGTACGCCGCTTTCTCGACGGGCTACAAGATGAAGAGGCCCGTTTTGAAGTCGAATTCCACAAGGAGCCTACAACAGAAGATGAAGCGGTATTCAACGTAGCAACTTATCTACAGATGCGAGGAAAGCAAAATGAAAGGCGTTACAGAAGACCTACACGTCGGGCTACAGAGAAGCTCTCAGAGCCACAGTTTGATAGTAGTGGAACAAGAAGGCAGTGGTCCAGCGATACAGGTGGTAAGTGCTTTTCGTACAGTAATCAGCAGCCTAGGGAATATAATGAACCTAAAGATGAGATCCTAACAAAGATCCTGAAGCGACTGGATGATCTAGAGAGTAAGTATGACACTGCGAAAAAGGGAAAGCCTAACAGAAAGCAAGATGTTGTTTGTTACCGGTGCCAACAGAAAGGTCATTTTGCCAGGGAGTGCCCCGACAAATGTTTGTATGGTGATCAGGTACCAAAGGTCGATGGCGATGACAAGTCTGCTCCTTTAAACTTTCAAGGACCAGCCCTTGTGGCCAGAGGGAGGTCCCAGTAAAAAGTACCGAAGGCCAAAATCAAGATGACAAAACACAGCAAGTTACGAAGGAGTGTGCTCGGGTTCAGAGGTCCAGGCCATCAGCGGATGGGGTGTATGTAAAGGGAACAGTGAATGGGTTTCCTGTTACATTCACAGCCGATACTGGAGCGACAAGGACCATAGTGTCAACCAGGGTGTTTAAACAGATAAACCCGCATGCATGTCCCGTAGTTTATAAAACTGACCGGTTGGTTGGTGCAGGAGGAGCACCAATAAAAGATGTTGGTCAAACAAAGTTAGATATTAGCCTTGGACCTCTACAAGTGACAAGGGATATCATGGTGGCGGACATCGAGGATGATGCTCTGCTTGGGTATGATATTCTGAAAGGTCAAAATGGGAGGCCGGCAGACATTCTTTTGAGTCAGAACAGAATTCTGTTAGACGGCATGGAGATACCAATATTCCAGGTAGGGAAGATTGGAAAAGCAAGGAGAGTAGTGGTGGCAGAAAACATGACAATACCAGGCCATGCAGAAGCCGTGGTAAGTGTTTATATAGAAAGGTTTGAAGCAGATGATGACGATACGGAGGCTGACTACGTAGTCGAGCCTAACCAGCTATTTAAAGAGAGGTACCCTTTGCAAATGGCAACCACATTAGTGAACCTCAATGAGACTCCAACATGCAAGGTAAGAGTTCTTAACCCTTATCCAACGGAAGTAAACCTGAGACAGGATGCAGAAATAGGAATAGCAGAGAGGATGGAGAAGATAGTCTCAGTACTGACAAAAGCAGAACATCAAGCAGAAAGTGACAACTGGGTGGCCGTAAGAAGAATCACTACAAGGTCAGCCGAGGTAAAAGTGGTTAATGATGAACCAAATGGAAAAATACAGGTCCCAGCGCACCTAGAATCATTACTGCGAAAATCTAGTGAAGGTAAGTCTGACGTCGAAAAGAAAGCGCTAGCAAGCCTGTTGGCTAAACACGGTGACACCTTTAGTAAAGATGAGTGGGATCTTGGGTTGACCCACTTAGCTGAACATAGCTTAAATACTAAGGGTGCGGCACCAATCAAACAGCGACCAAGACCTGTACCTTTAGCATACGCTAACGAGGAGAAACAAGCTATTGAAGATCTGCTGAAAAAGGGAGTCATAAGGAAAAGTACCTCCCCCTGGGCAAGTCATATCGTACTAGTACGAAAGAAGAACGGATCAATCAGACCATGTGTTGACTACAGACGGCTGAATGCCCTTGTCAAGCCGGATGGTTTTCCCATGCCCAGAGTACAAGAGTGTCTTGATGCAGTCGCAGGAGCAAAGTATTTCAGTAGCCTCGACCTCACATCTGGGTATTTCCAGATACCGCTGAAGGATGAAGACATTCCAAAAAGCGCCTTTGTATGTAAATTTGGACAATACGAAATGACGCGAATGGCATTTGGGCTTAATAACTCGACCAGTACTTTTCAAAGAGTCATCGAGCTGGTTCTTCAGGGTCTTCAGTGGGAAACATGCCTTGTATTCATTGACGACATCGTGGTCTATGCATCTGACCTGGAGCAACATATGCAACGACTTGAAGAGGTACTGACACGCATCAAAGAAGCCGGACTGAAATTGAAGCCGGATAAATGCAACCTGCTACAAGAGGAAGTGGTCTTCCTGGGTCACATTGTTAGCAGCAAGGGGGTGCGCCCCGAAAGCTCCAACATAGCCAAAATAGTAGAGTGGCCTAGGCCTACTACACCAAAACAGGTAAAGCAGTTTGTGGCAACTGGGTCATATTACAGGCGCTTTGTAAAAAACTTTGCCAAGATTGCAAGGCCCCTTACGAACTTGACCAAGGTCATGCGAGGAAGCATTCAATGCGTTGAAGCAAGCCTTAATTGGTCCAGATGTGATCGGCTACCCATTGAATGAAGCAGGCAGCTTTTACCTCGACACGGACGCCTCCGGGATCGGACTTGGGGCGGTGCTCTCTCAAATGCAGGAAGGTCGGGAGCGCGTGATAGCCTACGCAAGCAGGGCAACCAATAAAGCTGAACGGAACTACTGTATTACAGAACAAGAACTCCTAGCAGTCGTCTACTTCATACAGTACTTCCGTCAGTACCTATTGGGAAGGCACTTTGTAGTAAGAACCGACCATCAGGCACTTGTATGGTTGTTCAGTTTGAAAGAGCCGAGCAGTAAGATCGCGAGATGGATCGATATATTGTCGAGGTATGACTTCACAATAGAGTACAGGGCAGGTAAAAGGATGGGGCATTGTGACGCATTGTCCAGATGTACGAATCCCAAAGACTGCAATTGTCCAGATGTAGACATGATGGAACCACTCAAATGTGGACCTTGCAAGAAATGCCTTAGGCGATCCGAAACAATGGCTCTGGACAGAAAGGTAAGTGACAAAACGGAGGACCAAAAATGCGCAGTTCATGACAAGGTCAAGGATGAGGAAGATGGCACAAAGATTGAGCCAGTAAGAGCCGTTTCAAATGGTAATCGAAACACACCCGGCACATCGAAAGATCAAATGGTACCCAAAGCAGACAACCATGGGCAGCTATCTTCAGCACAGCAGAAATGAGTCAGAAACAGCAGGAAGATGCACAGATCAGACCAATCCTTGAAGCGAAGTTGGCCGGAGTCAAACCTAAGCAAGATGATATGCTCGACAAAAGTCCAGAAACCCGGCACTATTGGATCATATGGGACACCTTGGAAATACACTCTGGTACGTTGTATCGAAGGTTTCAGAAAACAGGTAACGGTGATGATCGTTTATGTAGAAGTAGTAGCAGTACCAGACCAGACAGCTGAGACATGTGGAAAAGTCATTCTGGACAAAATCGTAAGTAGATGGGGGGCACCACTGTCGATACACAGTGACCAGGGCTCAGCATTTGAAAGTAAGTTAATACTGGAGTTATGTGAACTGCTAGAAATCAAGAAAACCAGAACGAGTGCTAAAAACCCAAGAGGGAATGGACAGGTAGAAAGGTTTAACCGGTCATTATTGAGGATGATAAGGTGTTACCTAGCAGACGAACAAGATGAATGGGACTTGCACCTTAAAGCTCTAGCAGGAGCGTACAGAGCGACACCACATGAAAGCACGAAGTTATCACCAAATATGGTGATGATTGGGAGAGAGGTGAGACTACCAAGCAGTGTAATATTTGGACATGTGAACCCCGCACAGAACCATGATATTTCAGAAGTCGATTTTGTAATAGAAACTAAGGCGAGGCTCCAACGCACGCATGACCTGGTCCGGAAACAATTACAGAAGTCAGCCGAAAGAAGCAAGGAGATACACGATGTAAAGTTGAATTTCCTGCAATAACAGGTAGGCGACTTAGTTTGGTTCTTGCATGAAGGCCGGCAGGTAGGTATAAACCCAAAGTTAGAGAAAGCTTATGATGGTCCGTTTCCAGTGATAGAAATGAGGTCCCCAGTCAATTTCACTATCCAGATGGGTAAGAATGGTCCAATACGCAACACACATCACAACAAGCTGAAACCCTACCGGGGCCAGAACGCACCTAAATGGGCAAAAGTCTTGGCCAATAATCTGAAACAGAAAACAAAAAATAATTAGAGCCGAGCTGTAACATACGTTATAACAATTTTTTCCGCGCCAAATTCAGATGGTGAAGAAATCATTTACAGTTTAAACAAAGCAAAACAGAACCAACAGTTATACACAGGAGTCACCACAGGTTTACAAGTTTTATCGCTCCACATTAAACGTTTCTTTAAAATGCTATATTTTCAGATGAACAGGTTATCCAATGGGGGTCTCGCATATCGTTGTAGCCATTGCGGCAAAGTGGACAGAAAGGGGAGACTGGTGGCCCACATACTGAGAGACCACGTACCAGAAAAGCAAGTTCCCTTTTTCTGCACCCTATGCAAGTTCCGGTGTGAAACCAGGGATGATTTACTAAAACACCTCACCAAATACGCGGGCCATGTGAGGGCAGTTGGCAGCAATCAGAACATTGACCTTAAACAGATACTGATCAAGTCCAACGTTCCTCGGTTTGTGTCAGCCAACGATATGACCCCGATAAGGGAAGAAGACGATGACATGTCTATGGATCCAGAGGAACCAGCACTTCCACCATGGCTCCTGGATGTGAGGCCGTTGAAGAGGAAGGCGGACTTCTCACCATCAACCATGTCGCTTCCATTAAGTCCGCAGTATACAGATCAGAGGTACGTGCTACCCAGATCAATGGTAGAATCCCAGGAAATATTCCCTGACCAATCAACTGCTCTTGTTAACCCAGCACTGTACACGGCCCCTAGCTTTGATGAAGATCCTTTGACAGCACTGGTCCAAACCTTGAAGACACCACAGTCATCGCCTAAGGCCCTGGCAGCCACACCTCTCCAGGACGAACCAGTGGACATTCTTCCCACAGAACAGGACAAGGCGGATCCACTTCTCTATGAGGTAATATCAATGTCAGAAAAGGCGTCTCAAACAGAGAAAGGACAACCCAATGCCGAACTGCAGGCTATCCAGAGAGCATCGGAGACAGCTGCTCAAGCCTGTCAAGCCACCGCCAGGAACACCGAAAGGATACTGGACGAGCTTCGTCGTTTGGAACGCAGAGTAACTTCCATCGAGAGAGCTATTGATAGTCGAAGGCGGGACAAGGAAAACATGAGGCCGCGCAAAATGTAACTGTATGCCTTGGAAATGATCGCCTTCTGCTTGAATTGCAGGGGCCCACTAAGTGCTGGTAATCCACGCGGGCACTTGGTGGGTATTCGTCACGCCTGCTGGGAAGCGGGCCCACGTAGTACCAGTTGGTGCTATCTGGGTATTCGCTGATCACCGCGTGGGTGGTCAGTCCGTACTGTGCATTGGTCGCTTATGGGGGCATGGTACGGGTATTTTCCCCCCCCCCCATCTGTGGACTCTTCTTGAAGATCTTTACCTGTGAAAATAAATATGGACATTTAATTTATACAACATGAACAGTTAACTTACAAACTATTACAAAGTGTCAGGACAATTAAAAACAAATGTGTTAAGATTTCTGTGATATATAAGAGTGCTCAATTTTATTTAATAATATTGTGTTTAACTTCAAGAGACATTCTTGTGTGTGTGAACCTCAAGTGACATATTTTAAGTGTATGAATACACTGTGTAAGATTTCTGTGATACACAAGAGTGATTAATTTCATTCAATTATATTGTGCGTAACCTCAAGTGACATTTTGTGTGTGGGAACCTCAAGTGACATTCTTGTGTGTGTGAATACACTGTGGAAGGTGACATTTTCAAAGTGAACAGTGATTTTGTGATCTCAAAAGTAATTGATCTCAATTATTATATATTGCTTGTTCTTGTTAACAGTTTAATAGTTATATCATTGTTGGTACCTCATTGTTTGTTAAGGCTGCAGGAGCTTAGCCTTCCTGCAGGAGGGGGTAATGATGCGCCCCACCTTTTGTTCAATGATATTCTGAATATTAATATTTGTTATTAAATTATACTATTTATGTAGTAAATGAACACTTACCTTTTAATACATGTATTAACATTCCAAGAGTTTTGATGATCACCAGTGAGGGAATTTTATTCAAATACATGACTGCATATTTATTATGTCTATACAGAATGCATTTTATAAGTAAAACCCCCCTCACTGTAATTTTAGTTTCCAAAAACGTTTAATTATTTTATTGTTGCTAAACACTTGTAAGGAGCGAAGCAGTTTCCATTTTTTTGTAATATGTATATCCATTACAACTCACCACAGAGTTTTAATAGTTAGTTTCCTCTATGTCATATATCTCATTTTACTAAAAATCGCTCTTGGTAAGTCCTCATCAGAGCTTTGTTTACATTCGCTACGGCGGCCATCTTGGATTCTTAGGACTCGTCGACCCGGGTCGATTTGCCTTAGTTGGTCGTTCGATCATAGGTCGGGTCGACCGGGTGCTGAATCGACCAAGGAAGATCAGCGTTCTTTTGGGATCATTCCGGTTCGAGCCTTCACGAAGAACGGTTGTATTTTTGTATCATACGAACTAAAGAGGTGCTATTCGGTGGATGATCAAGAGAACAGTTAAACTTGAATCGCCGATCCAGTTTGCAGATAAGGTTTTCTACTTTCTTTCTTGTAATTGTTTCGCTTGAAATTTCAATCGGTTCAACTTCATGAATTGTCTCAATTTTTGACTTGTTTGTTTACATCCTGTGGTGACCCATCCGAGATACAGATTCTTCATCTCATTTTTTAAGTCGATTAACGTTTTCTGTTTACGAAGAAATAACTGCTTAGCTCCACGAACCAGATATTCCAGAGTTATCCGCTGTTGTAATCCAACAATCGACGTACGTTATACAGAATAAATCTCTAAACTTATGGCGGCGTTATTTTGCTTGAAACTTGTTACGACTAACTAATTAAGTCAATACGGGGTAGTACAAAACGGGGCAGTACGCTACAGTATACTTTAGTTCGTTAAATTTGTTCATTACTAATACTTAAACCAATGTCATTTGAAAGCATAATAACATGAGCCACCTGTTAGTTTCTAAGGTTTTCAGGTGTATTTTAAGTGATTATATTATATATTATATTATACCGTTATGAGGTAATATATGATTTGAAGGGATAGCTCACCAGTTTCAACTCAAATGCAAACGCCCATAGAAGACAAGATAGGTGGATACCAGCGTAGTTTGCCACACTGCTGTTCACATAGAAGACTAAATAGGCGGATACCAGCGTTGTTTGCCGCTCTGCTGTTCACCTTACAGACTAGATAGGTGGATACCAGCGTTATTTGTCACTCTGCTGTTCACATAAAAGACAAGATAGGTGGATACCGGCGTAGTTTGCCACACTGCTGTTCACATAGAAGACTAGATAGGCGGATACCAGCGTTGTTTGCCGTTCTGCTGTTCACCTAAGAGACAAAATAGGTGGATACCAGCGTTGTTTGTAACCCTGCTGTTCACATAAAAGACTAGATAGGTGGATACTCGCGTTGTTTGTCACCCGGCTGTTCACATAGAAGACTAGATAGGTGGATACCAGCGTTGTTTGTCACTCTGCTGTTCACATAGAAGACTAGATAGGTGGATACCAGCATTGTTTGCCACTCTCCTGTTCACATAGAAGACTAGATAGATGGATACCAGCGTTGTTTGTCACTCTGCTGTTCACATAGAAAACTAGATAGGTGGATACTAGCGTTGTTTGTCACACTGCTGTTCAAATAGAAGACTAGATAGGTGGATACCAGCATTGTTTGCCACTCTCCTGTTCACATAGAAGACTAGATAGGTGGATACCAGCGTTGTTTGTCACCCTGCTGTTCACATAAACGACTAGATAGATGGATACCAGCGTAGTTTGCCACTCTGCTGTTCACATAGACGACTAGATAGGTGGATAGCAGCGTTGTTTGTCACTCTGCTGTTCACATAGACGACTAGATAAGTGGATACCAGCGTTGTTTGATACTCTCCTGTTCACATAGCAGACTAGATAGGTGGATACCAGCGTTGTTTGTCATTCTCCTGTTCACGTAGACGACTAGATAAGTGGATACCAGCGTTGTTTGTCACTCTGCTGTTCACATAGACGACTAGATAGGTGGATACCAGCGTTGTTTGTCACCCTGCTGTTCACATAGACGACTAGATAGGTGGATACCAGCGTTGTTTGTCACTCTGCTGTTCACATAGACGACTAGATGGGTGGATACCAGCGTTGTTTGCCACTCTGCTGTTCACATAGAAGACTAGATAGGTGGATACCAGCGTTGTTTGTCACTCTGCTGTTCACATAGACGACTAGATAGGTGGATACCAGCGTTGTTTGTCATTCTCCTGTTCACGTAGTCGACTAGATAGGTGGATACCAGCGTTGTTTGTCACTCTGCTGTTCACATAGAAGACTAGATAGGTGGATACCAGCGTTGTTTGTCAACCTGCTGTTCACATAGACGACTAGATAGGTGGATACCAGCGTTGTTTGTCACTCTGCTGTTCACATAGACGACTAGATAGGTGGATACCAGCGTAGTTTGCCACACTGCTGTTCACATAGAAGACTAGATAGGTGGATATCAACGTTGTTTGTCACTCTGCTGTTCACATAGAAGACTAGATAGGTGGATACTAGCGTTGTTTGTCACTCTGCTGTTCACATAAACGACTAGATAGATGGATACCAGCGTAGTTTGCCACTATCCTATGCACAAATTCGTTCTCCCCAGATATGAGTTTCGCTCTGAAAAAAACGGGCTTAATGAAAGTGAGTGAAGAGTTGTCCCAGATTAGCCTGTGCAGTCCGCACAAGCTTATCAGGTGCGACACTCTCCGCCCAAACTTGATTTTCGCTAAGAAGAGACTTCCTTTAAACGGACAAGTACGATAAAAGCGGGAATTGTTGCCCCATTCATTAAGACCCGTTTTTCAAGAGTGAGACTCAAAATTAATCTCCCCAGATATTAATTCAAACTATGTTAATCAACTGATTATGTTTATGTCATATGCTGGATTCAACGTGCTACAGCGATAGATTGTTTCAATGTCGTAACCTTGTTACGCATTTGATTTTTTTTGCTTTGTTCCTTTATAGAAAATCTCAACTAACTGTTTTGCGAAAATTGGCAGATGTGGCAAAATACAAATAAGGACATAATACTGGTATGATGCCTATTTGTCGTTTCATTTGAACATCGCGGAATAGTCCCAACAGCTGACACCATTACGTTATTCTACACACAACAGATGGTAATGTAGTGGTTTATTTCAACAATTAACACTTGATGAAGCCAAGACGGACGATTGATTTGTTTTGCTAACTATACAGATTATTAACAAATGTGGAAATTCCGAAACTTCTTTTGCTTAATAATACAATGTTTGCTTTAAATTAATTATTTTATCTGTGTACACATATCATTCGGTCAGGCGATTTTCTTATTGTTTTTACATACACCCACCATCTTACTACCAAGTAAATGGAAATTAATTGTTAAAGTCTCTATAACGCTCAAAATCAACGGAAATTTCTTAAAGTATTTCGTAAAATAAAGTTAACACCTAAACAATCAGTGTCCCTTATAGCAATAGCCACAATTTCAACGCTAGATGTGGTATAATTACATAGATTTTTGTAAAATGTTTTTATTTTATTTATTATTATTATTTATTTATGTGTTTATCGTTTTTATTTATTTGTGACCACAATAAATTCCATGTTAATTTCCTGCGAATATATTTATTCATACGACACACGAACACTAAAATGGTACCATGTTAAAACCATAATGAAAACGAGCATTTTGTATCCACAAACATCTGTTAACCACACCACATCTGGCGTTGAAATTTCGACAATGGCCATAAGGAACAATGATTTTTAATTGTAGAGCTTTATTTTACGAAATATTGTATGAAATTTTCGTTGATTTTGAGTAGTAATGTTACTTTAAGCTCACAAATCAAACACAACTTTGCACAACGCAAAGAATTATTAGCAACTAAATGGAATGACATATAAAACAACAACTTAAGTGTCCGACTTTGTGACTTTCATGTTCACTCCCCTTACCATTTTGCGCAATGATGCTATTTCATGTTTGAAGGTACTTTCATTCTTTGTTTATTTTCAAAGTTTACTCGAACGCGCTTTCTGCGCTTGGTGATAGATGGAAGTTTACTGTTTATTCTTCCAAAGAAATTATAACATACACGCTTAAAATAGTTATGTATGGTGAACTAGGTAGACTCACACTCCGTACTATGAGCTGTAAACGCAGTTAGATATTTGCCAAACAAAATAAATAGAGGATACCTGTTGGTTTCCAATATGCTAGGTTTTACAAATGTGATTGCGGTGATGAGATGTTTCGGTTGATCCTTTTAATCAGACTGAATGACGAATTTTTACCAAATTGAGAATCTGAGCTTAAGAATTAATCTAGGGCTAATATAATGCTTTGTGATTTTAAATTGCAACCTTAGTTGTTAAATGTTAAAAGGGCATTTTCACAGATTTTGGCATGTATTGAAGTTTGTCATTCAATTATTGATAAATGTAAACATTGGATCTCAAACGCTCCAGTAAAAAACAAGAATATATTTTAAAAAAGAAAAAAAGTAACCCTCAACTGGGCTCGAACACTGACCCCTGGAGTCCTGGAGTAAATGTCTACCGTTTAGACCTCTCGGCCATCCGTGCTCATACAATGCGGTATTATTTTATACTTTATATAAACAATCCTCATAGTTTCACAAAATATAACGACAACAACAGAACTTTCCAAATTATTAAATCGTTTCGCGTTGCAATGCTTTATAATTTTCAGGTTTTTAAATCGTCAAAAGATGAATATAATGGATAATTTAGAGCATGGTAAATGTTCAGTATAACTGTTTCCTCACAAATATCTTAACTTAAACGAAAATTTGCGAATTTGAAACAACTTTTTTTAATTTTGTCAATTTACCAAAACGTGAAAAGGCCCCTTTAAATGTGCAATTTTATAACTGACCAGTAAACGTTGAATTACGAATATGGCATATACACGTTACAATTCCACTAAATTAAATGCTTAATTATAGTTTTAATGTACTCGAAGATGAGAATCACTTTGTAGCAGTGATAAGACAAATGTTTATTGACAAATATTATTGGAAACGAAGAAATGTGAATACTTTTTTGAATGCATGAAGTCTGAAAATAACCGAACAAACAAATTTGCAAGTTATGTTCACCAGTAGCTATTTGTATAAATCGGGATAGCTCATATCCAGCGGATACGTTTTGATTATCTTCAATTGTATGATATATTTTTGGGTTATTCATTGTATTAAACAATTATCCGAACAGGGACGAATTTTGGTCAAGTTTTGGATAATATTTAGACAAGGTATTTGACTTCGGTTTTCTTTTTCCAAATAAATCTTTTGGTTAGGCTTAAATTATCCATATTTATACAATTGGCTGCAGGCTTTCAAACTTAAGAAATATTTGTTAAAATATGCACATAGATTACCCGTCAACTTAACCTATTCAATGTATTATATATCTATAAGAGTGATTCCTACTTCTTTCAATGATATGTATAGACCTCTTGTTGAAATTCATTATTTGGTAAATGATTTGCTTATCAAGCTGTTAACATCAAACTGTTGACATATTCCGTGTGTGTGTACATAAGTTTCATGTTCACCTATTGTATATACCTAGTTATATTATACTTCATGTGGCTGTACAAACTAGTTTTGTAATTTATATACATGTGTATTGTAATACAAAAGTACATTCTGTATTGATATATGTATATATATGGGGTTCTCACTTTAAACACATGTATCTCCATACCCTTTTTATCCGATATAAACACTAATTAAGGTATATAGGGTTACTTATATATTATTATATATAAATACGTCATTTATTTAACGTCTTATACAAGGAAATATATAGCGAAATTAATTGCGAGGTATATAACATTTCAATTTCAGATGTGATTGTGGTTTTCGATTTAAGACCTTATTGTGACATTTGATTGCATTACCTCCCCTACACCCCCCTCATAGCAATTAAAGATGCCTAGAACGCGGGGTTGTATACAGACCCCGTTTTTTATATTGACCTCGTAAGTATAGTCTGAAAACTACCGAGACCGCGTAACTGGCACTATGTATTAGTATATATATATATATATGGAAATATGTCAATGTTAACTCTTAACTCTATTTCTTTTCACATTTTATCCAACAACATTTAGGCGTAAATTAACGTAAAAATGTATTTTTTTGTTAGTCCTTTCACTATAAATGAATTTCACGCCATATAGATATACATGGATATCCATCCTTTCTAGGTATCTGATTGGTCAATCATACAATATGTGTATGTTGTCATCCCAATGTTATTACACCGGATATTATGCAATTTAATAATTATAGATAAAAATTATACTACGGGAGTGCACATCATATGTGTCCTCACATGACTTATTATGAGTGTATTTCTTCACCATCGATATATATATATGGCAAGCCGGTACGTCCCTAGGAACACGGCGAGGGTGAGCTATCGATACTTTCGTGGAACGTACATGGACTGACGAGAGACAAAAAAGAATCTGACGATTTTGTAAATATTCTTAAAAATTATGACATATGTTTTCTGTATGAATCTTGGTGTGACTCGACAAGTAATGTTCAGTTTAACGGATATTTATCTCACAATTTTTATCGTAAATTCAAACATAAAAATGCCAAACGTAATAGTGGTGGAATTGTTTTACTTTACAAAGAATATTTAAAGAATGGAATACTTATAATAAAAAACCATTACGACACTATAATTTGGTTGAAATTAGATCGTTCCTTTTGTAATACTGCAAAAGATATATATTTATGTGGATCATATATTTGGGGTGATGATTCGCCTATATATAATATTTTTAACGTTGATTTATTTGAGATTTTAGAGCATGATATATGTTTATATGATAATCTTGGTTGTGTGTATATATGTGGAGATTTTAACAGTAGAGTTGGTGATAAGAAAGATTATATTGTTTGTGACAAATTTAATAGTTGTATCGATAGCAACGATTATACTTCAGATTTTATCCCTGACAGGGCCTCATTAGATAAATCACTCAACAGTCACGGGATAAAATTGCTCGATATTTGTAAAGGCTCGTCTTTTCGTATTGTAAATGGTCGCATTGGTAATAGTGATCAGTATACATTTTTGTCAAATAACAGAACATAACAGAACAGAACAAATATTTTATTTCACTTAAGCATATAACAGCTCATCGTGATGATTCAGAATAATACATACATGCGTGAAAATTGTTCGAAATCAATATATAAATAATCAAAGCACAAATAACTAATAACAGATTTGTATTATACAATACAAGTTTACCAAAATGTTAACTAATTATCCGATAGGTGAAAACAAGTATGTGTGAGAGTGTTTTGTGTTAATATAAACACTGCTCTTATTTTGACATATAAACAACATGTGTACCGAAAACAGCGGTAACAGGCAACACAATATATGCATTCAGTTCATTATAAAATATACTCAAATGAGAAAATAGACGTTGAGTCTGGTAAAAATAAAATTATCTCTTTTTTTAAAGCATATTAAACAGTAAATAGCTAACTTCCTAAGCGTTCCTTTATTATTACTATTCAGAAGTGTCAAAAATTTGTGCATACTTGGTCTAACTGAGAAGTATGATGATATATATTTGGTTCTTTCCTCTAAATAAAACGGACATTTAAGTATAAAGTGATATTCATCTTCTAAATCGTTTAGATTGCATAAAGCGCACTTTCTCTCGTTTCTGCTAATGCTATAATGTCTTCCTGTTTCAATTAACAAATTATGCGATGATAGGCGTATTTAAGCAATGATATCTCTATGTTTTTTATTGTCAATCACATCTAAATACAAAGACCTTTCAAATACAGGTTTAAGTTCTTTATACAGTATTAATGAAGTTGATGAATCAACATTAACTCTCCACTCAGATACATACTGGTCTCTGAGTCTAGTCTTTAACAAAGGAATAAAGCTTTCAATAATAACTGACCCAGGAAACAACCATACATCTGTAAATCCTGTTTGGTTCAATATCTTGCGAACTTTGGAGGACCAATTAACAGTGTTATTTTGTGTTTCGGCTGTTCAGTGATCGATTATCTTTTAACAAAAGAAAACTACTTTTCACACATACAACAATTTTGTATACAAAGTTTTAATGAATGGAGTGACCATGCACCGCTCTGCTTTTCATTGTTATGCAATAATAGATTTCATAGCGAAGAAAGCCAATCAGGTATTAAATATAAATGGAATGATTCCCTGCGGGAACAATTTCGATCAGGGATTATTCGAATTTTACCAACTTTTAATGATATTGTGCGTAATACCAACTGCCCTGACAGGGACTCAATTAATGTTTTGATTGATAAGTTTTCAAATACTATCCGCGATGTTGCGGATCCATTGTTTGCCAAAGAATGTTTTTATTCAAATGATGTTTATTTTGAGGGTTACAGTAAAAGAGATAAAGATTGGTTTGATCATGATTGTAGAGTTGCGCGTAATATGTATTTAGAAGCGCTAAGGTTGTTTAATGTAGACAAAAGTAATACAAACAGGTCTATTTTGTGTGATGCAAAAACTAATTACAAAAATATTGTTAGAAAGAAAAAGCACGCCGATTATAATAAACGTATGTCCGAGTTAGCTAATTTACGCAAAAGTAGGCCAAGAGACTTTTGGAAACATTTTAAATCTAGATCTTCCAAAACATCTTCCAAAATTTCTCTAGATGAATTTAAACATTATTTTGAAAATTTAAGCGCAGACATTGCTACGGATAAGAATAATGATGCTGAAAGTTTTAATAGTTTTTATAACTTTGATAATCCTAATACTGTTTACCCGGAGCTTGATGATCCAATTACAGTTCAAGAAATAATAAATGCTGTTAAGCTACTGAAGCGGAACAAATCTTGTGGCAGTGATAATCTTTTGAACGAGTATTTTATTGAGAGTGTTGATATATTAGCCTTACATATATGTGATTTATTTAATTGTGTATTGAACTCAGGATATTATCCTGAAAAGTGGACCGAGGGAATTATTGTCCCTCTACACAAGAAAGGTTCAAAAGAAGATGTAAATAATTATAGAGGGATTACTTTAGTTAGCTGTTTATCTAAGCTCTTTACAACCGTTTTAAACAATCGCATTAAAAATATTTGTTACGAAAATAATACTATTTCGGACGCCCAATTCGGATTTCGGAAAGGGCGGTCTACGACAGATGCAATATTTATTCTTCATTCTTTTGTTCAAAACTTTTTATTTGAAAATAAGAGATTATATGTAATTTTTGTGGACATGATGAAATGTTTTGATACTATATATAGAAATGCATTATGGTTAAAAATGTATAAATGTGGCATACAGGGTAAAATTCTTAGAATTGTAAGGGACATGTATCAAAAAGTTAAATCTTGTGTTAAGTCATTGTCTTCATATTCTGACTATTTTTCTTACGCAGTGGGGCTCAGACAGGGCGAAGTTATGTCCCCCTTATTATTTTCTTTGTTTGTAGAAGATCTTGAGTTGTTTTTACAAAATGATTTACAATCCGGATTGAATATTGACGACATTGTATTGATATAACTGTTATTTGCTGATGATATGGCTATTGTAGGTAAAACGCCCAATGAAATTCAAAACCACTTAGATAATCTATATTATTATTGTAATTTATGGGGATTGAAAGTAGATACAGAGAAAACAAAAATTACAGTGTTTCGGAAAAGAGGCGGATTATTGCCAAATGAAAAATGGACCTACAATGGCCATGACATACAAGTTGTGAATGATTTTAATTATCTTGGGGTTGTTTTTAATTATACTGGGAGTTTCACATTGAATCAGGAACACCTAACGGGTAAAGCTTTAAAAGCAATGAATATTTTATTGTCTAAATGTAATGACTACGATTTAAAACCCAAGATACTTTGTCAATTATTTGACGCATTTGTTGGATCCATTTTAAATTATGCTTCGGAAGTCTGGGGCTATACTAAAAGTAAGGAACTTGAAAGAATCCATTTGAAATTTTGCAAACGATTACTAAAGGTAAAACTTAATACATGTAATGCTTGTGTTTATGGTGAGCTGGGTAGATATCCCATGTATATACATAGATATGTACGTGTAATTAAATATTGGTTTAAGATATGTAGATCTGAAAATATCATTATTAAAACCATATATAATTTGGCCGTCTCAGATTATCATAAAGGCTGTCATAATTGGATATTTAATGTTAAAAAAATGTTTGATGACTTTGGTTTTAGTTATGCATTTGATGATATAAACACTATAAATATTGAGATTAACTCATTTGTAGAGGAATTTAAACGGAGAGTTTATGATAACTTCACACAGGACTGGTATAGAACCTTAAATAATAGTTCGATGTTAGATGTTTATCGAAATTTTAAAATCAATTTTGAATATGAGTCGTACTTAGACATTTTACCAAGAAGTTTAAGATACTTTTTTACCAGATTAAGATTGTCAGCCACTGCATATTCAAACCGGTTGTTATGCAAGAGACGTCGCTAGAAATCAGCGTCACTGCATGTGTTGCAATTCGACCGATATTGAAGATGAATTTCATTTTATTTGCATTTGCCCGGCGTTTAGAAACATTAGAAAAAAATACATAAAACCATGTTATTACAAAAGACCATCTATGTATAAATATTTAAGTTTACTGCAATCGAATAATAAAATAGAACTTATAAAAGTATGTCTCTTTGTTAAAGAATCACTTAAAGTTCGAACATCTATTATTAACGCAATAATGCTTTAGATGTTCATCCTCTTTTCTTTGTTCTTTTTTCTTTGTTCTGTCTTTGTTGTTTTTATATTTAATTTACTTTGTTAGCTAAGTAGATCATTTGTAAATACGTGTAAAAGTTTGTACCTATCACAATTGACATTGTACTGTTTTCATAATGTGTTGTTGACGATGTACATTGTATAAGTCAAAATAAACTGTCTGTCTGTCTGTCTGTCTGTCTATATAGTATTTTACTATTTGATGTACACGCAGTTTTCTTTCGACACATTTAAATCACAATTTCATAGCCGCGAAAATGGGTCGTATGCGTTTCGGCCAGCGTATCTTAAGCCCAACCTGTGCATTTGCACAGTCTGCTGGCGATGCTGTTCGCTATAAAATCACCCAATGTGTTATGGTCTCATTATGTATCTGCTGATCAGACTGAGAGATGCGCAGGCTGAGTGGGCTATACATTTGATGGGCGCATATGGAATAAGACCCATTTTCGCATGACGACTGTCATATAAAATCACATCGCGAATTGTAAATGGCACATTTTAGCACAATGCTTTTCGATACAAAATTGTATCGAAAATAGCAAACTTGTAAATAAGGGCAGCCTATCCAGGCGTTTAGGGACGATTTCTAGACGTGCCGACTGAGTACGGCAATAATTTGTGGTTGGATAATAGAAAGATTTTCCTCTTATCGTTACACTATACTATTTGTTTGTTTTCTCATATTGAAAGCACAACTGTGTTTATCGATAGTTACTTATATATTCCCCGGACGATTTAGTGAACGAGTACTGACCCTGAAATTTTGCGATATGGATTTTAACGCGTTATTGCAACTGGGCCACAATTTGTATCATATGAACATACAGAGAGTAGTCCGGAATTTCTTACAGTGAATAGTGTTACATCCTTTGCGCTGAGCCCAGACACAGTGATGTAGCCAAAGTTCAGACGCTTTATATCGAATCAGCCTATTAAATAATCGAATATATTCATGTGTGTCTGCTGGCGTTATGTAAGTCATTTAATGTGAAAAGCTTGGTAAAACAGCTACGCCAAAAAGCGCATTAGTGCTCTATAACCATGTTTAGGTCATAGTTGTTGACACCGTGTGAACTGCTAGGGTAACAAGTAATGCACAAAACAACAAAGTACGGGTCAACAGGGCTATCGTTATGACTACTTCATGCGTGAGTAAAAAGTATTGCTCACAGATTATTATTTTTTTATTTTCATCAATTATGTTATTGTATATTTTGAATTTGTATATGGTATCAAAATCAAAAGTTTTGTACAGGAAATTTCCATAATGAAATTGTATTCTAAGTAAGATAGGTATTCGATATTTGAACAATATTCATCTAATGTGATGGTGATTGCAAATTGCCTTTATATTAAGTTCTCATTACCATTTTCATCATATTTACTCTGCTATGAACGTCAAAACAGGACCATGTTGTTGTTATTTTGCCTAAGTTATTTGTATAAAATAAATAGGATGATAAAAATTGCACACACATGTCGACCCGTGCGTTAAGACACACTCTTTATAAATTTGAATGGCTTGTGTTGATTTCAAACTTGCGATTAATTTCGAAAAATTAGTTGCGTCTTGAATTATGCAATAGCGAACAACTTCAGTGCCTTCAGCGCTTTGATTTTACCTATCACGATGTTTTAAGCATTTTAAAATTGTGACTATAAATTGTCATTAACATATTAACATGTCGACGACTCACATATTGTCAATTTAATCCCACTGCAATATGTATTGTGCATGATGTAGCTCATATAAGCGATGTTGTTTTTTCCGATTCGGATGTCGTTTACACGTTCAGGTTCAGCTTATGTCCCCCCCCCTCCCGCCAAAAAACAACAACAACCCACAACATATTTATAATTCTATTGGTTGTATGCGGTAGTAAGCATGTACAGTTTAAAAAAAATAGATAAAATAATATTTAATGACTTACCGCTTGATCAAAACAGTCCAGTCCAGCCTGTAAGGGTGCGCTGGTCTACTTGTATTTCAGCCCATGTCGCTTGGCTAACGACATAGCATCGTCTATTTACACTCTGTTTGGAAGGTCTGGATAAACGAAAAACATTTTTTTTTAGTACGAGCGTTGTAGTTATGATACCAACAGTTTTATATTCGCATTATGATAAGAACCGCCCTACATATCTTATTTTATTACAGTTGTTTAAAGAAAGGTTGCAATTGTTATAATTAAGGACGACAAATACACTTAAGTGTGAACAAAACTTTAGTTCATTTACATACTTAAATCTGACAATCTTCAATAGCGTTAACATCCTACGATAATTAAATGAGTGAAAAACAAAACGGACCAAAATCAGTTCCATACATCAAACCAACTTTGCGGGAGCGTAGTTAATATGGTGTCTGTCTATTAATCATGGGTCTCGGGTTTCAAATTCACACATCGACCGTTACTTCTACTACTGCTGCTGCTGCTGCTGCTGCTGCTACTACTACTACTACTACTACTACTACTACTACTACGTCTACTACTACTACTATTACTACAGAAGCAGAAGTGATTAATATTTGTCGTAATAAATTACCTTTCCGCATCCGGGTATGTCCCATGGATCGAAAGCGACCGTTTTGCCGTCCACCATAACGGACAAGCTCCCCACAACAGTAAGTTTTACGAGTTGCATTATGTGATCTATTGTTTTGTCTCTGTAAATTGAAACGGATCTTGTTACTGAGATCTATATAGTTCATTTTACTTTTAAAGAAACTTGTTCACAGATTTTCGTATCAAAATTAAATTTAAATAATTTACAAATCAAAACGATGATATTTTGAGTTGTTTTTTTTTAAATAAACAAGTTTGCTTACCCGGGTTTTGAAACCGGACCTTTAGAAGCAAAAGCTTACTCGCTTCCATTGCACAGCGCACGCTCTTGGAAGGATTTTGTATTTTTAAAGCTTTGTTAGTAAAAGACGAATATGCAATGTGCCTATGCGATAAAAATGGTTCCAAACGCTTTATTTTTATCGAATTCGATTGCTTATTATTTTCAGAAACGAACAGGTATTTCACAAATTGTGGTAAGAAGCGTGATTTCGCTAGTCTAAATATAACGTTACCACTCTTTTTCGAACCTATGCCTGTAACTGTGAACAAGTTTCAAAAAAGTTTCCGACACACATATGACCTTGTCGTGTCGTGTTCTTTGTTTTTATTAATATGAATTTGGCTGCCCAATCACAAATACGTTCATTCATTTTTGTTCACAAAGAGCAACGCGAGCATAGGTAATTCTGAAAACCTTTAAAAAGGAAGTCTAATGACGTGAATGCTGATTTTTTGTTTTTTGCATATATTATTTTTTTATCGTGCCCAGGACAACAGTTTAAGAATCTCGAGATTTAGGTCAGGACATCAGAACAATTGGTATCTTCGAGATCTCGGTACCCTGTACATCCAAATTCAATTCAGATCTTCATGAACATGCCATTTGTACAATTGAGTATATAAAGAGTTCGGTATTGTTATCTGCACACACAACGGACCTCCTCCAAATTGTGAGTAACTTCCCGTATATATATATGCTGTGTGTTGGAGTTGGTTCTACTCAAAGTTTAGGGACAGAGTAAACGGAAATGCACACCGCATCATAAAACCTTATAATTTTAATCTGTATATGAATAATTTAGTGTGAAGTCTAGTAAGATAATTCAACAAGTGTTTCTTGTATGCTATTCAATAGCTTAACCTTTTCGGAGGAAATTATGATATACTTTGTAAACAAAATAATGTTAAATTTAATAAACGGAAACCAATATGGCGCTATAAATATCTTATCATATATGCTATCGTCGGAGAAGCTGGTCGATAAAATATATTCTGACTGTTTATCATTCGTGATACATCGACTATCTAAGGAACATCCGTAAGATAGGCCTCGTGTCTAAAGGTCGCCTAAACGGTTTACTGTTCCAACATTATTTTACCACGTTATTGTAAACTTTTGAAAAAGAATTTACGTTGTTTACAAACTATACAAACCGAAAGTGAAACTGGATTTGTGACAGTTTCCCGATGTAAACACTAAGTATTTGATCAGTTTTTTTTAAGCGAATCAAACAAAGACGATGGGATATTTATGCAATCATTGCCGATTCTAGCGCTGGCCAAAATTATGTATACAGTAATTGACAGTTCATTTATGCATTGTTTTAATCAAATTGATGACTTGGTTGGTTAGTTATAATGGTATTAATTTATGTATCTGTTATAACTGAGTGTATTTATTAGGGCTATTTGTTCTATATTGATTGGTACAATTTCAGTAAACACCCTGCCCCACTGTGTATATTAAATTATTTGCCAGGTTTCGCACAATCTATCATTTAACATTTATCTCTGTGACAAATTTAAGGTGCTCTGACTGTTTATTAATTTTTTTTCAGTATTAAGATAAACCCTTTTGTGTATATTGATGTTGCAGATACATCAGGGTATGCTCTGATCATTTGTGGATGGAATTTGTCCATACTCTATGAACAGGAACAAGGTGCCAACACAATACCTTGCGCAGAAGATCCTAGCATTCTACAAAGAAAGTATACACATGTAAATCTCTAATAAAGGTGATTAATAGCTGTTTCAGCCTTTCAACCTATTTTAAATAATTTATGCATCTCATGCTTTTCACAGTATGTGAATATTATAAAATGCATGCATAATACATATGCATTCCAAATTAATTATAGACCACACAGTCTTTACTAAAACTTTGCATAAGAAAATAATGCAAAACAACAACAGTTAAATGTATGCTATATGAAGACACTCAGATCATACATATTTATGCATGTATGTAGCAATAGTATTCAATAACATTTCAAAACATCAAACCCTTATTTCTAGCTTATCACCTAAGCTTAATATACACTTGGTTATTTGAACTTTAGTATGAAGTACCTCCTGTGTATTTAAACTGTATTTTTATCTGCATTTAATCAGTATATTTGTTTGTTGTTGTATTTACATACAACAGATGTCAGAGAACAGCGCGCTCGACTATTCGAGTGCTTGACAGTATAACGTAAGCCATCATAGGGAAATTGTTCATATTCAATAATTTATTAGACGATCTTTCAAAAATAAGAAAAGGAAAAACATTTTTTATTTTTTTTTTGGGGGGGGGGGTTGAGAGGGGTATAATGTGGGGTGTGGTCATTTATTAGACGATCTTTCAAAAATAAAAAAAATGAAAAAAAAACATTTTTGGGGGGGGATAGGGGGGAGGGGGGATGAGAGGGGGGTATAATGTGGGGTGGGGTAATTTATTAGATGTTAAAAAAAAAATTGGAGGGGGGGGAGGGGGAGGCTGGGGGGGAAGGGATTCTGGGTAGGGGCGTGCGGTATTGTTTGGGTGGAATCCATTGTGGTATTCAGGTAAGTGTTGTTTTGTCGAAGTAATTATAAAATGTGATCATTAATAAAGAAGTTATGGCAATTTAAGCAAAAAGTTCAATTATCTAAGTGTAAAAGGGGCCATAATTATGTCAAAATGCTATTTTCACGGACAAAGTTCACGGACCTCGATACCATAATTCAATAACACGAATGAAAAAACATTCTTACCGTTCTTGCCGTTACATTATGCATCAAAACTATCTGTCCAGCGCCGTTTGAAAACTTTGTTTACATACATTTCAACTGGCCGACATTTTAAACACACGAGTGATTTCATTGGTACAATGCGAAGGTGTGTCTTTACACCTGAAGATTTCATTCATAAATCGGGTCTGATCGTTAATAAGTAGGTCACGCGAGTTGTGTATCGTGTTATTTCTTAAAATTTAACCCAGCATTTGTAGAAATATACAAGATATGTACATTTCCAGAAAGGAAATTCATTTCTGCATTGAATGAGACCGAGTCTATGGAAATCGCTGCACAATTGATGAAGTTATGGCTGTTCAAAGCGATGCATCCTGTTTTCGGGTGATCTTGAGTTGGATACCTTGTTATAAGTATATTAGATAGTGAATTTTGTTTTCAGAAAAGTTGATTGTTCGTTATATTTTGATTATTTATCATTCAAAATGATGTTTTTTACTAATTCATATCATAGCCACACGCTTACCACTTGTGGCCTCTAGCATTGTAATTTCTCATTTCGACGACGACATACGTCAAACAACATAGGTAGTCTCATTTATAAGACGCGCACAGAATTTAGAGATACTTTTTATATGGGCTAAATTCTTTGGAACTCCAAATATTACCTATATAAAAAGTAGCTTAATATTTGAGAGCGTCAACAAGTTGGACTAACAACAGAGGCAAATGAAAAAAGAAACATCGATGCCAGATGGAAAACACTTTAATAACAAGAAACCGTCGGAGACGGGTGATGCTCCCCAAAGTTTTTTGTCACAATATTGCACTATACATTCAGATAAAAGGAAACGTCTTGAGGGGCATAACTTGGGACAAAATAATACGATGGATGGTTTAGCAACTTAAAAATTTCAAAGGGCCATAACTCTCTAAATAAATCATCTAACCAGAACCCACAAATAACATGCGCATCTCCTCAAGGAAGTTAAGCTTCCCATAAAGCTTCATTGAATTCCAGTCAGTAGTTGGGGAGAAATAGCCCGGACAAGAATTGCACTATATGTACAGTTTATAGAAAAATTCAAAGGGCAATTACTCTGTGAAAAATCATCCGACCATAACCGGCTGATAATATGCACATCTCCTGTTGGTAGTGAAGCTTCCCATAAAGTTTCATTGAATTCCCATAATAAGTTGCTGAGAAATAGCTCGGACAAGAATTGCACTATATGTACAATGGAAAATTTCAAAGGGCCATAACTCTGTGAAAAAAACATCCGACGAGAACTGGCTGATAATATGCACATCTCCTCTTGGTAGTGAAGCTTCCCATACAGTTTCATTGAATTCCAGTCATTAGTTGCTGAGAAATAGCCTGGTCAAGAATTGCACTATATGTACAATGGAAAATTTCAAAGAGCCATAACTCTGTGAAAAATCATTCGACGAGAACCAGCTGATAATATGCACATCTCCTCTTGGTAGTGAAGCTTCCCATAAAGTTTCATTAAATTCCAGTCATTAGTTGCTGAGAAATAGTTCGGACAAGAATTGCACTATATGTACAGTTAATGGAAAATTTCAAAGGGCCATAACTCTGTGAAAAATCATCCGACCAGAACCCGCTGATAATATGCACATCTCCTCTTGGTAGTAAATCTTCCCATAAAGTTTCATTGAATTCCGGTCATTAGTTGCTGAGAAATAGCCTGGACAAGAATTGCACTATATGTACAGTTAATGGAAAATTTCAAAGCGTCATAACTCTGTGAAAAATCATCCGACCAGAACCCGCTGATAATATGCACATCTCCTCTTGGTAGTGAAGCTTCCCAAAAAGTTTCATTGAATTCCGGTCATTAGTTTCTGAGGATAGCGCGGACAAAAATTGTGCACGGACGGACACACAGACGGACAGACGAAGCAGCGACTATATGCTCTCCCCAAAATAAATTTTGGGGGAGCATAAAAATAACATAGTAATGTAATAAACAATACCACATAGTTATACAGAGTATCGACCATAATATTAACAACAATCTATTCAAATTGAAAATAGGGCCGAAAAAGCCGGATACTTGGGCCAAATGAGCCTGAAATTGGGGCCAAATAAGCCTGAATTAACCGAGGTCGAAAAAGCATTGAAGATTGCCTACAAATCAAATCAAGGCCGCACACATGTTGCTCAGAGAAGAGTCGTATGCATTATAATGAATAGTATTAAACAAGTGTTCTGCGGTCGGAGACCTATGCCCCCCAAACGTGACTTGACCTTTGACCAAGTAACCTGAAAGTCAATAGGGGTCATCCGCCAGTCATGATCAATGTACCTATGAAGTTTCATGATCCTAGGCCAAAGCATTCTTGAGTTATCATCCGGAAACCATTTGGTGGACGGACCGACAGACGGACCGACCGACATGTGCAAAATGTTATACCCCCTCTTATTCGAAGGGGGCATAAAAATTAATATAATATCTTATAATATAAAACATGCGACTCTATCTTGTGACATGACGTATGATTGCACAAGTTTTTTAATAATACCTGCGTAGTAAACAATACATTAAGATTCGCGGTCAGTCCAACATACCGTATTAATTGATCATTTCGACATTTATGGAGTCCTTCGGCCTGTAGGGTTTCATTTTGTGAGCACCAGAAGTGTGCCCTAGAATATACTGAAGACCCTGTATTCCCTAGAAAATCGGCCACTCGAAAGGCTAACATACCCTAGTTTCCACTTAATACTATTATTCTCATATCTCTTCGTAATGTTTCTGTATTTTAATATTTCTATATTTATAAAGGTGTTAATATCTAGTATGAACGTTTTTTATCAGTAGCCGAGTTGGAGTTTGACCAATTTTTACATCACCACCCTCACGTTTACCTCCAAGGACATTGTAGGCCTGACAAGATTGTCCTTTTCCCTTTCCCACTCAGAAAATAGCTATGTGCAAACAGCATAAAACCAGAACAGCCTGCGAGTTACTAGCAGTCTGATCAGGTTTTATGCTGTTTGCTGCTCATCAGTATCGAAGGGTTAGAAATGAACCTGTACAACTAGAATCTAGTAAGAAAGGTCTTTAATTTAATCAAACTCTTGGGGACTACACATGCGACAAAATACGTGCTAAAGGGTTGAGGCTAGGATCGCTGTTTTAGACGCTGCATTACACTTCCTCATGCTGTTATTTAATGAGTATACACATGACAAAATAAATAATATAATTGTGCTTTATCCATTCTGGAAAAGCGATCTTTATTTGATGATTGATCTAATTTAAAACACAAGAGATGGCTTTGTTTTTTTTAATTATTGTTCGTTTTCGCACAATCATTCCACTTGTGGAGGGTATAAGCTTTATATATAAATTATATATAGACAGGGATGAACTGCAAGTATATACATTAATATTTCAAGACATTCTTCAATATACAACACTAACATCTGAACAAAGTTACAGACCATTGTGAAGTAATATGATAGTTGGTTATTATTAGTTATTTCTAAAATAACAACAACAAAAACAAATACAAGGTACACTTTTTCATAAAAATAATTATTATATCTTAATATTTCAACTCAATTAAGTGAAAACAACAAATACATGCGTAATACTAATATAATTATAGACAACAATATACAATTAACAAAATAACACGCAAAATCACATGTCCATGCATGCAAGTATGTGAAGAGATGTCAGAAAGGTTAAATTTTTCATGATTATTCTGATTTGTCAATCAGAAATTAAGAAAAAAAATGTCTTAAAGGCACCAAACTGTGGAATGCGCAGGCTAATCTGGGAGGACAATACGCATATGCAGTAAGACACATTTTCCCAGAATGTGGGTCTTATAATTGTGCTGGTTGTTTAATAAAAGTTTAAAGCCCAATTACTACCAAAAATCAACGAACATTCGTACAATATTTCGTAAAATAAATTTAAACAATTTAAAATCAGTGTTCCAAATGGCAATTGCCGAAATTTCAACGCCAGATGTAGTCCTGTAAAATATATGTTTGTAGATACAAATTGCTCCCGAAGGAGGGCATAAAATGATCGGACCGTCCGTCCGTCCGTCCGTCTGTCTTTTCGTCACACTTTGCATTTAGGTATCGCATTTAGGTTTCGAAAATTACTCATAACTTATATGTCCCTTCAGATAGCAACTTGGTATTTGGCATGCATGTGTATCTAATAGAGCTGAACATTTTGAGTGGTGAAAGGTCCAAGTCTAGGTCATCCTGCAAGGTCAATGGTCAAATATATGGCTTCAAAGCGGCACAGAAGGGGCGTTGTGTTCCTGACAAACACATCTCTTGTTATTATTGTTTTGCATATTTAATTCCACTTTAATTTCCCGCAACGATATTTATTCATACGACGCATGAACACTAACATGGTGCCATTTTAGTGTTCGTGTGTCGTATGAATATATATATTCGAGGAAATTAAAATAGAATTAATTGTGTCACAAATAATAATAAAACGAGCATTTTGTGTTTATAAAAATCTATTTATCATACCACATCTAGCGTTGACATTGTGGCTATTGCAATAAGGTGCACTGGTTGTTTTGGGTGTTAAATTTATTTGACAAAATACTTTACGAAATTTTCGTTGATTTTGAGCATTATAGAGGCTTTAATTTAATGTATTACATTAATCGTTATATGAATCATTCTTGAACACAAAACACTCCCAACAGAAAATAATAATAATACATGCTAAATATCAAAAGATCTCGTATTTTTAAAGACAAATATCAATAGTTTACATAATATAAGAAGGTTTCACTGGCATACATGTACAGACAGACTGTAAGGACCTAAAATACCTTAACAAATGCAACATGTTTCCACCTACAAAACTATAAACATGACCACATTTCCATGAGTACACTCAGTTTCATTATGTACACCTTAATATGAATATACTTTTTATCTATTAAGAATTAAACTGAATTTTTTTAACACATATTCATATACAATTAAATTTAATGCTCAAACAACTGTACAATGAATGTTATGACACAAAACGCATAATAAATGTTATTTCACATAAAGATTGATTCACATTTAAAACAAAAACAGAATACTAAATGATGTATGCACTATCTTCACACTTATCGGCAGTAAAATATTTTTTTCATTCAATATCATACATACAATGTAAACATGTTTATGATCATACAACACAGTGATTGTATAAAGCTATACAGTTCAGACATGTTATACAAGATATGCTAATATATATATATATATATTTTTAGAGAGAAAAGAAAAGAACAACAGAGGAATGGTTATAAAAAATGATGAGTTGTATAAAGTCGGAAGAAAGCATACTGGATTTGTGTGTTTTGTTGTATATTCCCAATGATCTTGTCAGATTGAAAAAAAATAAACAAAACTATTTTAGAAAGATAAACTAACATTAGATCATGAGGGATAATGCGGTAAAATGTTTTAGCCCGGAGCATAACTTTGACACTAATTATGCGAATGTCTTTACACTTGACACAAATGTTCTCCTTCAGGAGATGATGTGTTGTTCCAAACATCCAGGTCCCTAGCTTCAAGTTCAAGGTCACACTTTGAGTTCATAAGTCAAATTTTGGTCAAATGTTTCGTGTCCAGAGCATAACTAACTGCAACTTAGTTATTAATGTCATTACACTTGGCACAAATGTTCACCATCATGAGACTATGTGTTGCGCCAACATCCAGGTCCATACCTCCAAGGTCATGGTCACACTTAGGGTTCAAAGGTCAATTTTTTTTTTTTTTTTTTTTTTTATTCAATATAATACATACAATGTATACATGAATATATACAACATAGTGATTGTACAAAGCAATAAAGTTCAGACATGTTATACAAGATATGCTAATATGTATTTTTTTTTAAAGAGAAAAGAAAAAAAATAATAAAAGAATTGTTATGAAAAATGATGAGTTGTATAAAGTCGGAAGAAAGCATACTAGACTTGTGTGTTTCGTTGTATATTCAAAATGATCTTATAAGATTGAAAAAAAAAACATACAAAAATATTTTAGAAAGATAAACTTACATTACAGTGAAATGTATATAAGTGGACAAACATCATGAGAATTTAATCCGATTCCATTTTTGTTCAAAGTTTTGTAATGTGTCATTACTGAGGGCTATTTCTTTCTCAATCTGGACTTAAAGTTTAAGACTATGGATAAAACAATTAAAATTTGGTACTTGTTTTTTGAACTTCATGTTAAAGATGAACAATTTCATCATTATAAGAATAAAATTCACAATATTATTACAATCTTTTGATTTCAATGAGTAAATTCCGAAACTTACATTTAAGAAAGATAGTTTAACGTTTAGTTGCTGTTGTTCAAGAAAAGATGTTAATTGATTCCAAATAGGCTGGATGTGTTTGCACTCCCAAAACAGGTGTTCTATAGTTTCGATGTTTTCACTGCAGAAGTCACACAGATTTGAGTTAGATAATTTGCATTTAAAGAGATTTTTATTTGTAGCTATAATTCTATAGATGTATTTATATTGAAAATTTCTCAGAGTGCTTTCAATAGTTGCTTTATATGGCATGGTAAATATGTGTTTCCAATTTAGTTCATGTACTCCGAAAAGGACTTGCCATTTATTTTGGGTTTTTGAGTTTTCTGTAGGGTTTCTAATTTGTAGTGTGTAAAATATTTTATTTGTTTTGTTTTTTCTTCCAAGTATATTTTCTACGAATGTTGTTTGAGTACATGGTGTATTATTTGTATTGATTTCATTTTTAATATGTATGGGTATGCTTTTGATTAATGTGTAGTACTTCAGAAAATTATTTGAAGGTATTCCGTATATGTAGCATATATCATTAAAAGAGTAGATCCTTAATTCTGTAGTCATATAATTGGTCGACATATTTAATGCTTCGTTCAAACCAATCTTTATAGAAAAACGTCTTATTGTTTAAATTTATGTCTTTATTGTTTCATAGAATAGTTTTACTGCTTGTTTGGGTTTCTAGGTTATGAGTGACATCACTCCATGCTGATAGAACATCAGACAGAAATATGTTTTCGTTTGCAATTTCATGTAAGATAGTATTGCGGATGTTACATTCAAAGAGTAAGGAGTCACCATATATTTTTAGGATTTTCTGATAGAATAATTTCCATTTACTTGTATTGGCATTATCTAGGTATCTTTTAACCCAGCTGCATTTGATTGCATTCAAGAATGAGTCAATGTTCATTAATTGGATACCTCCATTTTCTACAGATTGAATTAACTGAGTTCGTTTTATTTTATCAGGCTTACCGTCCCATATGAAATTAAATATTGCTGATTTTATATCGTTAATAATATCATTTGGTGGATTTGGGAGGACTGTTAATACATAAATTAATTTAGGAAGTGCAAACGTTTTCAATACTGTGTTTTTTCCGATAAGTGTAAGTTTACGGTGATGCCATGATTTTAAGCAGTTTTTAAAATTCTGTAATTTAGGTAGTATGTTTTTAAGAACTGTATCTTTTTCATTATTTGTGAAAGTAATTCCTAACGTTGTGGCTTCATCGGATGTCCAATTAAATTTCATTTCTTTTTTATATTGGACATTACTTTGTTTTAATTTACCTACTCGTAGCACAGTACATTTACTTTTGTTTAGTTTCAGACCCGATGTCATTCCGTAAAGGGTTAGCGACTCTATTAGGTTATGGAAAGAATCGTAATTGTCGTTTAAAAAATAAGTTGCATCGTCAGCAAATAGGGATTGTTTGATTTCTTCGTCAGGTTCTAGTGATATGCCTTTTATCTGTTTATTTGATTGGATGTGAGGTGATAGATACTCGAGCAAATAATAAATAGCGATGATGAGAGTGGACATCCGTGTCGAACCCCTCGTTCGATGTTAAAACTGTTTGAAAAGAAGCCATTGTTAATGATTATACTGTTAATATTGGTATAGAATAGTTTGACCCATTGAATGAGACTTTCACCAAAGTTCATATTTTCTAAGCAAGAGAACATAAATGAATGATCAAGCGAATCGAATGCCTTTTCATAGTCTGCAAAGAATATTAGACCAGGACTATTTGAATTGTTGAAAAAGTTTATGCATTCTTGGATAAGACGAACGTTTTCACCAATGTAACGTCCTTTTATGAAACCAGATTGAGATTTTGAAATGATTGATGGTAATATTTTTTATTCTGTTTGCTATACTTTTTGTTGCAATTTTATAATCATTGTTTAGTAAACGTATCGGGCGTTAGTTTGATAAGGATTCTAAGTTTTTTCCAGGTTTTGGTATAAGTAATATAATACCTTGTTTTTGTAGCGTAGTTAAGTTTTCGTTGTTAAATGAATAGTTAAGTGAATTAATTAGATGTGTTTTTATATCATTCCAGAATATTTTATAAAATTCGATTGTGATTCCATCAGATCCTGGGCTTTTGTTATTTTGCATTTCTTTAAGGGCTAATCCACATTCATATTCATTAAGCAATCCGTCGCACAGTTGTTTTTCCTCCTGGTTTAAAGCGTGATGTGTATTTTTAAAAAGGGTGTTATTTTCAACATTTTTCGTTTATAGAGGGTTTCGAAAAATAAACGTTGTTCTTCTAGTATTTGAGTTCTGTTTGTTAGATCTTTGCCATTGACTACTAATTTGTGTACAGTTTTTTGTTCACTTCTACGTTTTTCAATGTTTGCGAAATATTTTGTATTTTGTTCATTGTGTTCAACATGCTTTGCACGCGCTCTTAGTATTATTCCATTGAGATGTGTATGATAAATTCCATCTAATTTTTTTTTAATGTTATTTCATTTTCAATGTCGGTGGTATCATTTGTGTTTGTTTGATGCAATTGTTTTTTAAGTGTTTCAATGGTTTTGATGGTTTCAGTTTCAAGTTTGTGTGTTTCATTTTGTTTAAATGATGTGTATCTAATTGTTGTGTTACGTATATTTCCTTTAATTACTTCCCATAAGGTGTTTGTGTTTGCATCTTTATTATTTTGAACTGTATTTAATATTTCCTGTTTTATTTGTGTTTGATATTGTGTATCTAATAAGATGCTGTTGTTAATTTTGAAGTATCCTGGGCCTCTTTCAGGTTGTATATTGTGCAGTTTAAGTTCAACTAGAGAGTGGTCAGTCATAAATCCTGGTTTTATGTTACATGTGTCAATAATGTTGCAAAGAGATTCAGATATTAAAAAATAGTCTAATCTACAAAATATTGTTGGTTTTGTGTTTGAGTGCCAGGTGAAGTTGCTTTTGTTTGGATATATTGTACGCCAGATGTCTATCATATTGTAGTTGTCAATTATGTTATTTAAAATGTTTCTATTTTTAGGATGAGTATAAAGGTTTCCATTCTTTTTGTCTAATAATGGGTTAAGAACAGTATTAAAATCACCACCGATTATAATGTTTTTATCTTGGTTATTAATTATAAAGGATTGTAATGTTTCGTAGAATGTGGAGTCATCTGTGTTAGGGCCGTAAACATTGATTAATGTTAATTCTGTTTCGTGTATTTTGATATCTATACTTGCTTGTCTGCCAATTATTATTTCGTTAAAGTTATTGACTGTGATCCCTATATTATTTTTTATTAGAAAGGCAACGCCTTGTTTATTAGTATGTTGTCCACTAAGATAGATGTCTCCGTCCCATTCATCTTTTAAGGTTTGTGCTAAAGTATGTGTCAAGTGACTTTCTTGTAGTAGGCATATACTTTTTTTTTTCGTCTAACAATTTGAAGATTTTAATGCGTTTGTCTTCATTGTTTAGCCCTTTTACGTTCAGAGTGCATAATTTAATCATTAAAAGAGAGGGAGGGTGTGTAAACATTATTATTAGGGTTTGTCCAGTAATTTTCTATTTTAAAGACGTCCATACATACATACAAAAATAGAAAACAAAAATTAAAGATACAAAAATATGAATATTCTGTAGACATGAACAAGTGAAAAGAAATAATCACAGAAGTGAGAAGAAAACACAATAAAAAACTTGTCCCCAGTAGAGACATACAAAAAAGGAGAGTAAAATACAACATGTGAATATACAAAAACAAGCAAATGTGCTAATGCAAGATAAATTGCCCTAAGTATAAGACATAAATTATATGTATCTAATGTTCAATTATATACGATGATTTCTCAGATGCATACGTATAACTAATTTGCAGGATAAATTTTAGCAATTCATTATTTATTTATGTTGTTTTATTGTATTAGTTATATTTATTATAAATACGTATAACATTCCTATACACACATATATATACTTATATGTTCAATTATTTTAAAAATAATTATTTATTTAAACATTATAATGCTTTTAACTATAAGAGTTAGTTCAGTAAACCGCCTTTTAAAATAACATTACTATGATGTTACTACCCGTGTACATTTATTCTCGGGTACCACAGAAAAGTTTCTAAGGTTAACAGTATATCTATCCATAAAACCACAATTTCCTTCCCTAATAACATTTGAGATTAATACCTTAAAATCATACATAACACAAAAACGGGATGCTCGTGTAAGAACTACTGCTTGCCGTGAATGAAACATGGTTTCGTCATTTGTCATGTTTTATATATCACAAAAACAAAATTGTTGGAAAAGTGTAAGATAAAGATACCGGGTAACTGGTGAAAATGCTGATCGAGATCTCTATTTTACGAGCGTTATTTTACATAATTTACATGATACAATCTTAACATTATCCATTCGTATTACAAACGATTACATTTTCGTTGCAACACCATATATATATATATAATAGTATTCTCATTGACTGCAGTCAATGCACAATTCATTTGATATTCATCCAAACAAACAGGCATTGAAAATTTAACACAAACATACAATGTAAACAAGAACATTTAAACACCATATATATCTATCTAATAGTATTCTCATTTACTGCAGTCAATACACAATTCATTTGATATTCTTCCAAACAAACAGGCATTGAAAATTTAACACAAACATACGATGTAAACAAGTACGTTTAAACATACATTTTAACAAAAACATAACAGCAGGTCAAATAGTACGATAAATTGCCCTTCATATTAGACAATACGGTGTGGTTGCTAGGCAATTCAATATGTAAAAAAGAAATATATAATTATAAAAATAAGCAAGTGTAGTAGTAATCATTTCCATTTGTCTGTCTATAGAAAGTTTAATTCATAAGGCTTTTAAAACAATTTTACTTTCAGAGGCTATTGAATAACAACAGAATGCAAATATAGGTATAAAAATTTACAAACACAAAAAAACAACTTTTTACCATTGCTTTAATAGCAGTGACTATAAACGACGAGCACTCCTTTAATCAATTTAAAAACTAACAACAAGTATAAATGAGCCGTGTAAAACAAGAGCAGCAATGTTTTGAGACAGAAAAATATGTACCATTGATTTTGACTTGCAGAAACAAACAAAAAACAACGAGTTGAGTGTGTTTTATCATCCGTGATACAGATATATATGTACACTTAATTTTAGCTCGTAAAAAATAGTCTATATGCAAGAGTTGAGCATGTATTTTATGATACTGAATGAAAGATACATATTATACCTAGCACACATTTCATGACAATTAAAAAATGCCATTCTGAATTTAACAACGCAATAAAGTACTGATCAATTAATTATCTGTCATCGGTCTATGCTTAAAAATTACTCAAGTATGGCATGTCCACTTTCTGTTAAACTGCAGAGTACAGTTATTCACGGAGACCATAAGAAGCTTTAGAAAAACATGTGTGTTTTTATAAAGAGTGACCTTTAGATAAAGATCACTGGTCTATGAATTAAAGGTACATTTAATAACACTTACTGATCCACGAAAAAAGACATGTTTGTATATCTAAGAAATGAATTTGTGTGAAATATAAGTATAGCAAAATATTCAAACAATTGGTTTGTTTTTTAAGAGTGTGTGAGATAAGGTCTTTTTATTTGGTACATTTAAAAATTCATTTCAGAGCTTTAACATATTATGCATTAAAAAGTTAACAGATATTAAACGGAATATAAGAGTTGAGGTAATATCAACTCAGTATAATATGTAGTAGCTACATTGATCACATTATGTCATATGATATCATTAAATATTGTCTACATAATGATAAATAAATAAGTAGAAGCATGCAGCAAATAAGTTGACAGACATATGTGATATTATAAGCTTTTACAAATTTGTGTACAGTTTAATCCCATATTATTTATATATTTCAAACGGCAACCAATTCGTTTTTAGGTTGAAAACAACTCAATGATTAATACTTAAAAGGAGATTGTATAGTACAAATTGATTAGTGTGTAACATTAACCAAATAATACTTTAACGGAGATTATATAGTATAAATTGAATAGTGTGTAACATACCGGTTGAGATGTGCACAAAAATATTTTCTACAGTTTGTATTACAGTAACTCTTGTTGTCACCACACTACATACTGCCTCCCGTCTTGAGCTTCCTGTTGCGGTTTCGGAAATCACTTATTGTGTTGTCTACATTGTCAAAAATGTCAAACTTTATCCGTTTATCGGAGGTGGTTTGCCCGAAAACCGATCCATTAAAGAACCATGCGCTCTTTATATCAGGGTGTAGAAGCAGCCTACTGATCAGTCCTTGATTGCGCTTCGTGACATCATCTACTAGCCTGAATCCTTTCGTTTTTTATAGGTGTTCTTTTTTTCATTATGGACGATTTTGCATTGTTGTTTCGCAGCTTAATTATGACGGTTCGAATTGCACCCTTTTTGGTAGGAATGCGGTGTATTGCGATGATATCTTCTGGCTTTAGTTCGACGTCTGTTGTTGTTCTTAAATTGTTGGATACAGTTTGCGTAAGACTGGTTTCTGTTTCATTTGATGATTCTGTGATGTTCAGTATTTTAACGTTGTTTTTTCTTGAATACTGCTCGTTGTAATTTGCCAACTTAAGTGCTTCTCTACTTGTATCATACAATTTTCCGACTTGTGTTTCCAGTTCAGTTATGGATTTTGTGGTACTGCTATTAAGCTCAACAATCGTTTGTTTTAGCTGCCCATTTTCGAATTCAAGACCCGCTATTTGTTCTTTAAATGTATTTGTTCTATTCTTTACTTCTTTTTCAATCTGGTTGAGCATTGATTCTTCAATCTTTTTCATTATTGTGGAAACGGAGTTCGTTATCAATTCTTCTATTTCTTCCCTTTTTAACATGCTTTTGAGATCCTCCCTCAATTCACTTATTCCATTTGTCATAGCTTCTAGCTGTGTCTGAATGTTTGTCAGTTCTTCCATGCTTGTATTACTGCTGTTATTTGAATCAGCACGCTGTTTCTTGGTGGCTGGTTTTGTTTGAGGTTTTTGTCCTTTGAAATTTAGATGAGCTTGGTCCGATTTACCGTTAACACTCATATTGAAGTATTGTGATATTTAATCCAATCAGTATTTAAATAATGGCACACAATTGAACAGGTAGTGTTTATAATCTGTACAGTTATTTCATAAGTCCACATTGTCCACCCTGTCCACTGTGTATAGGGGTCTTCTCAATGTGCTTATAAAATCCAACACATATGAACACTAGTTTTTACTAAATATCACTATTAATGTCTTCTTTTTTAAATAACTATTTCATCCCATGCTCTAATCAGCCAAACATCACTGATCAAAGCGACCTTGACCTATAAAATAAGTAAAGTAATGCCATCAATCTCACTTCATGTTTACTTAGCAATTGTTTAATTAACAATGTTATAATGCCAACAATAGCATTTAACCCTTTCCCCCCATAAGAAAGCAAAGTGAAAACCAGCATAAAGCCAGAACAGCCTGCAGTCTGCTCAGGTTTTATGCTGTTTGCTGCTTATCAGTAATTAAGGGTTGGAAACGAAGCCTTTAAAACTTGAGTTAAGTAAGAAAGGTTTTTAAATAAATGTTACTTTGTAAAGGACTACAAATGCGTCAAAATACATATCTTAGTGTTTAAGGGTTAAAAGAGAAATGTAAAAAGAAAGGTTTCTTTTATACCTAAAGATAAAATATAACATTTCTGCAGTGAAATAACAGCAGTAAAAATAAAATATTGTTATTTTCACCGGTGACAATAACAAATTTTCGGAACTATTCTTTCTATTTTTAGATTATCATATCAAGATTTTTATGATCATCTTTAAACTGAAATCGGTATTCCACCGAATGCAACATTTTCTTTTTATTGTATGTTTTTTTTGCACCGTTTATTTACATTGTAAGATAGTTTAACTGGAGAATTTCGCTGGGATAGTGACGTCATTTCGTCAAAAATGACGTCATTTTATGTATTGGCATGTATTGAGGCACGCCACGGGAGAAAGGGTAACTTTTCAGCGAAAGAAACTCAGCTGTTAATTATTTTCTTGAAAAAGGGGCATAAAAGAAACAGAAAATGTGTTCATGTCAGCGTAAGATCGTTTGTTATTTCACTCGTGATCATAGAAAAATAATATTTTCACTCGTGGCATATTTCACTCGTGATCATAGAAAAATAATATTTTCTATGATCACACGCGAAATAGCAAACAATCTTACGCTGACATGAACAAATATCATCTTTATTCTTTTCTAAAAGATAGTGTTTTTACTTTTGTTAAGGTTAAGTTGACTACATGCATTGATGGTTTGGTTTGTATCCGATAAATCAAAATGAAAACATATCGCATTACTTAATATCTCTTTACAAATTCAAATATGAATATTTGTTGTTTTTATAGAAAATGACTTTTTAGTGGACGCGTAAATTGGTGGATTTCTGGTTAAGGGGAAGAAAAGGACTTTGCCTCTGTAATTTCCGATTGTGTTTCTGTTTAAATGTGTTTATTAGTCAACTTACAACATCAAAAAAAAAACGCCTCAAAAATTGATTTAACAGTATATGGAATTTTGCCCCCTTAGTACAGTAAAAGCATGAAAAAACATAGAGGTGATTTTTGTCATACAGGATCCTTTGTCATAAGGAGGTGTAACAAAGCAGAGCAAAGAGACTTTGGTCATGCATGTATTGTGTAGCATCTCTCCGGCACTAAGTGCACAATTATTCTATGTGAAGCTTCTTTTTTTGCCACTTAGTATATAAGTCTTCTCTTTGAAACTTCTTTTTTGCCACTCAGTATAGAAGGTCTCTTTTTAACTATTGTTTTGCCACTCAGCATAGAAGTATTCTCTTCTGGACTGGTTTCCTACAGATGGGACACACAGTTAAGAAGAATATCCTTTTTGACTGGTTTCCTACAGATGAGAAACTCAGTATAGAAGAATTCCCTCTTTAACTGGTTTTCTACAGATGGGACACTCAGTATAGAAGTATTCTTGTCTCGACTGGTTTCCTACAGATGGGACACTCAGCCATGCGGTCTCCACACATCTGACATGTGCCGTGGCCGCACAGGAATATCATGTTCTTCAGCCTGTCCATGCACACAGGGAAACATGTCTGACACAAACAATTGCAGATAGTAAGGATATCACGATACAGCAATGAACACATGGGTACTAAGATGTTAATATGAATCTGGCTCTGAAAAAATGGGGCTGAATGCACGTGTGTAGTTTTCAGTGCTTTCCACAGGCCACTTAACTGTCCTTGCCGGGGGGGGGGGCTATAATTCCGAAATCAGAGTACCCCGGGCGCTTGAATTTTACCAACCCGTGTATTTATCAGAAGCTGCAGATAGCCATTAGGCAAAGTTTGCAAAAATGCCTGTCGTCCAACCTATCCAATTGTTTCAAAATGTAAAAAGTAAAAACGTTCATCTTCACCCCTCCTGCACCCAACCCCTAACAGCCCCTGGGCGCCTACAAAACAATCCTGAGGATAGCACTGGTGTCGTATCAGATTACCTTGTGCAGTAAGCATATCTGGGAAACACTATATGAGCCAAATAAGGCCCATTTACCCAGAGTGAGGCTCATATAAAATGAGATTGAAGACATATAGGATCTGCCATGACCAGTCTTGGCATTAGTCTGTTGACCAGACTTTAGGAAAAAATCCTGAATATTCTTCCTCAGGGTGGGTGTAAAATTCAGGTCAAGTAGCACCTTGAATTTGGGCCAGTCATTACCAGACCTTGTGGCCAATATGTTTTTTAAGACTGCAAATTTCGCTACTTCACACCTTTTTTTTCCATAAATTCAGGAATATTGCTACTTAGTGAGCCTTTGGAAGGCTTACTGACAATTTTCATGGACAACTGTACAAAATTGTATGAAATGATGAGTGATTATTTTTTTCCATAAATAAATCAACAAAACAATGATTTTATATCTTAACAAAATAATAAACATTTTGTTGAATTTGTGATGTCATAAAAATGAATTAATGTCACCAAAATTATGAAATGAGATTGGTTGATAAAAGAATACGTAGCCAATTCATAAAGCCCATTTTTCCAGGGACACGGCTACATAATATTTCAATCTTGGTTACGGGTTGTGGTAGCACTGAGTGCATGTGTACCTGATCCTTGATGTCATGTAGTTGTTGCTGCAGTTTCTGGATGTCCTTAGTGGTGTCCTTGGCCCCGTTGTTCATGATGCCGGCTGGCTGGGGCACTGGGGGAGCTGCAAAATAGGAGCATTACAACATTGAGCCGCATCCTCGGAAAATGGGGTTAAATGCATGTTCATAAAGTGTCGTCCCAGATTACCCTGTGCAGTTATCAGGGATGAGACTTTGAACTAGACTGCTTTTTATTTAAGAGAGAACTCCTTTAAACGAAAAATTCCATAAAAACGGAAAATGTCGTCTCTGATTAGCCTGTTCAAACGGCACAGGCTAATCCGGGATGAAACTTTACGCACATGTATTAAGCCCAGTTTTCCCAGAATAAGACTCATATAATACAAAGTCTGTTTTCCTTTTATTGTGCAATGTTTTATCATTTTGCCACTTAGATACCCACTTTGACGGGTATGTAGTCCCTAAGAAGATCAAAGAAATAAGGGACCATTTTAACTAGATTCAAGTATCAAAGCTTTAAATTTCCAACACTAAGACTCTGTAGAGCAGCAAACAGTATCTAACTTGACTGTAAGTTACTTGCAGGCTTGTCTGTTGTTGTTTTTTTTATGGTTTCATATAGCGATTTTCACTTTCCTTCTGAGCTGGAAATGGTTAACAGACACCTTGAGCTTTGTCACCAAATGTCACTATTAATCCGGAACAGCTTTGTCAGCTAGAATCAAGGGCATGTGTGGATCATTGGGATTTTACAAATTGATTTGCACATCTATATTTTATGTTGATATCATAATTGAGGTTTCTATTAAATAAAATTTTGGTAATAGTTATTCTACAAACTTGTAAATGTTATGCGCACTGACCGACAGACTGACAAATTGACCAACCAGGTAACTCATATATGACCTTCCTGAACTTTCTTTGTAATAGTATGAAAAGCAGTCAGTTATTTCCAAGATGGGAGTTAAGTCATAAAGTTCATAAAGTTCCACTTTTTGACACACCGAAAAATGATATCATGCACAGTTGCTAGATATTGGGTTGTTCTTTACTGAAAAGAGACTGTATAACCCGTTCTTTATTTATCCTAAACATACAGCTAAACTTCGTTGTCTTGATGTCAACACACGTGAACTAGTAACTTTGACCTGTTTCTTCAATTTGACCAGACACCAAGTTTCGAAAATAGATGAGATATCATGGGGGCAAAGTTTCATGAAGATTTTCAATAAACGTGGCTTCTATATCGTTCACAAGCTTTATCTTTAATTTGACCTAGTGACCTAGGTTTTGCAATATGTGACACAGTTTCATTCAAAGCTTTCTTAGATATCATTAGAACAAAGATTCAAACAAAGTTTCATGAAGACTGGGAAAAAATGGCGTCCTCTAAAGTATTCATAAGCTTTTTCTTTAATTTGACATAGTGACCTAGTGTTTGACCCCACACGACCCAGTCTTGAACCCAGCCAAGATGTCACTGATCAAATGTTTTGACAAAAATTTCATGAAGATTTGGCAAAGCATATTTTTTCTACAGAGTTCACAAGCTTTTCTTTAATTTTTCCTTTGACTTAGTTGTTTATCATCCATGACCCAGTTTCAAACTCCGCTGAGATGTATGTCAGACTAATGTTTTGATAAAGTTTGATGCAGATTGGGAAATAAAAGCAGCCTCTAAATTGATCATATAGCAGATGTTGCTAAAGCATGACAAACAACGGACAATAGGTGATCACAAAAGCTCACAATGAGCAGAATGTTCTCGGATTAGCTTACAATATGATCAGACTTCAGAGTCCACTATACAAGACAAACTTACGGTTTCCTTCACAGCACACAATTAAGGGCATCAGCTTATCAATGGAGGCCCGACACTGGACACATTTCTTCATCAGACTAGCACAGCCTGTAATGAGGGTTTGACACATGTATTTGTACATATAGTCAAGTATTTCAAAGACAAATAAAATATCATTTAATATAATGTCTGATGTAAAACTATGTTAAGTGTATGCTTAATAAATGTAATATAACAAAGTTATGCTTACTTACTGACTATCATCAAAATTTACAACATTAATATGAATAGAATATGAATTTAAGCATATAAATGCATACAAAAAGTTGCCAAAATTATCCTATGGACTGATGGATGGATAAACGGTAATCCTATTACCCACATCCCACTTTGAACGGAAGACTAATTAATTAATCTCAAAGCTTCAACACCTACCATCACATATTGCACACATATGGGAGCAGGGCTTGAACAGGACAGAGGCCTTCTTGTAAGAACATACCACACACTATTCAATCTGAAAACAAAAGAATAGTGAACAACACTTAAGAGATGATGACACATAGGTAGGTATTTGATTTGTCAATAAATAGCATGTATGAGTTGCCCTCTAGGAAAACCGGTCTTCATGCATGTGCATAAAGTGTCAACCAAGATTAGCCTTTGCAGTTTGCACAGGCTAACAAGCAATGACAATTTACACACATAAATTAAGCCCAAATTTTCCAGAATGAATCTCGATGGAACACAGACTTGAGACACACAAACTGAGCCTCAGGGGTATTGTCAATTGTCGCAAATTCTGGTGATATTGTAGGCCCCTCCAGGACTGAAAATACTATGGATCATTTGCTATGAACTATTTGCAACTTCACCTCAAAGCTATTACATGGCAAATTCAGTCAAATTTTACCTCATCGGTTGATTCTTTTGGACAAAAATGATAGTTTTGCCAACCCTGAGACCTTTGTGCATGCTTAATATATTAAGTTAATATTTAATGGATCTAAAAACATCCAATTTACTGGGCCTCATCTCATTTTCAATGATTGCAGATTTGGTCAACATTTACTGCTACATAGATTGCTACACATTTAAAAACAAGAGATGTGTTTGTGAGAAACACAATGCCCCCTTCTGCGCCGCTTTGAAGCCATATATTTGACCTTTTACCTTGAAGGATGACCTTGACCTTTCACTACTCAAAATGTGCAGCTCCATGAGATAGACATGCATGCAAAATATCAATTTGCTATCATCAATATTGTAATAGTAATGACCAATGTTTAAATGTTCGGACGGACAGACAGACGCCCTATATTTGACCTTTGACCTTGAAGGATGACCTTGACCTTTCACCACTCAAAATGTGCAGCTCCATGAGATACACATACACGCCAAATTTCAAGTGTCTTCAATATTGCAAAAGTTATGACCAATGTTAAAGTTTTCGGACGGACGGACGGACGAACAGTTCAAAAACTATATGCCACCCTTCGGGGGCATAAACATATTTGTTATTGGTCCACACAGTTCCAAATTATTTATGACATCTCGCGTTATAAAAATAATTGCAGAGTTGTTGTAGTAGCTTATTCTGATTAATTCTGTGTATATAGAAATATTTCATAAAAACACTGTAAATCGAATTAAATGCTCTTTAAAATTTTAAGGTGGCTATCATTGTTCTCCAATCTGCGAAACTTCCATTAAACCATTATTGCCCTGTTTTAATCGCTTAGTAGCTAGCTGATACCAAAAACATTTAACAAGTGTCCAAATATGTTGTTTAAATCAAATTAAGGACTGAAAACTAGCTTCTTGATAGCAGGGTCTGACGTTTTAATGTTGTTACTTGCAAATTTGCCATCTACCCTTTAAATAATTGACAAGCTCGACAAGTTGATCTACATTTCATGTTGAAGTTCATTTTTATTTGTACATGAAAATCTGTTTAAATATTGTTTGCTAAAATGCAAGTAAAACATCACAGGCAATGGAGAAATAAGTAATTCAGACAAAGTAAATACATGGATATGCAGGTTGTATTATTCACAGCAATGCACAGGTTTTTACCTGCAAATTTCAAATTAAAATGTTTGTGCACATTATACATTGATACAGCGCTATCCAGGCTGATAAATTGCAAAATTCATAATGTAATTGTTAGTAAGAATAATAGTCGCCATTTTTTATGTTTCACTTCCAAAAACAAGACATACATGTGTGATATGAAAATATTAAATACATTAATCTTCAATACTTGCACGAATAATTAGTTTTTAAATAGCAGTCGTGCTTCCAATCAGAAATACATAGTGAAAAAGTGGCATGTATTCAGTTACCAATACATTAGGGATATATGCCAACAAAACTGTTATTATTTTAAAAGCAACAAACATTCATGCTGACAAAAATGATTTCGCAGTTAATATTTAGAACATAATATTACCGTTCTTTTGTTTCCAAAATATTTAAATTATCCTATCATAAGCATGCCTCAGTCTTTCCTTGTGGCATTTGGCCAGTGCCTTGTAGAGATTTTGCCTACCTAAGTCTTTCCTTGTGGCATTTGGCCCCTGCCTTGCACAGATTATGCCAACCTCAGTCTTTCCTTGTGGCATTTGGCAAGCGCCTTGCAGAGATTAGGGTCCGGGCAGAGGTCAAGGGGGTCTGACCCTTCTTGTTCTTGATGTTCAGATCGGCCCCGTTTGTCGTCAGAAAGCACGCAATCGAGGCACTTGACTTTTTGTCAGCGCAAGGTGTCCCCAGTCCCATCAAGAGCTGTGAATGCAAGGTAAAAGTGAATCAAAGAGCACAGTTAAATGAGTGTCGCCGTGGGAAAACTAGGAAAAAATGCATGTGCGTTAAGTGTCATCCAAGATAAAACTGTGAAGTCTGCACAGGCTTATCATTAAAACACTTTCTGCATATGTGGAAGTTTTCACTTGAAAGGACTCTCTTCCGCTTGAAGGGAGTCTCTTATTAACGAAAATCCAGTTCAGCCAGAAAGTTTTGACCCTGATTAGGCTGTGCAGACTTCACAGGACCAGTTTTCTTAGATTGAGGTTCAATTGAGTCGCATTCTGAGAAAACTGGGCATAATGCATGTGCATACAGTGTCATCCCAGATACGCATGTGCAGTCCGCGAAGGCTAATCAGGGATTATACTTTCCGCCTAAATTGGATTTTCGCTAAGAAGAGACTTCATTTAAACGAAAAATGTCATAAAAGCGGAAAGTGTCGTCCCTGATAAGCCTGAGCAGATTGCACGGGCTAATCTGGGACGACACTTTACGCACATGCATTATGCCCAGTTTTCTCAGAACAAGGCTCAATTTGTAAAAAGACATGTGTCTATAAGATGCTGATGACCCATATTCCACCATGAGCTTGAAATTTCAGCTAGGGAGAAAAAGTCATTATAAATTGCATGATGAATGAAAAAGTTACAGTTCAGACAAGCTGTTTCATAAAATACTAAGCGTAATTCTATTGCTTAGAACATTAAAAATAACACACTAAAAAGGTTTTAAAATAGAAAGATTTTATTCAGGCAACAATTCTGTTGGCAGGCAATGCAGACACTGATACTGAACTTCAAAAATGTTTGAGAACAGTATACTTATTTCTGCAGAATGTAAGAGCTCACTCTGCCTTTGGATACATTTGCCAATGGCTACAAATTAGCAAATTGAACACAAGAAAATCGCATTCGGCTTCAACTTTTTCGTCATATAATACCATAACATTTTTTAGAAGATTTCTATATTCTAAAGTAAATTTGGAAAGCCTGTGGAAGCTTCTCTTCCTAGTTATAACATACCTTTCCAACATCCTGCATGTCCTGCAACTGTCTTAGCTGAGACAGGATGTGATGTCTCAGGGCTTCATGTAGTGGAGTGTCACCGTCTTTGTCTGGCACATTTAGGTTACACCTTTCTCTAACCAGCAACTGAAATACGAAATCGGCAAATAATGACAGTAATTGTTAGTGCTCGGTCATTCTCCTCTTCTGCAGTACATTTCATTCTGTCCGCGGGGGGTTGCTTCTCAACTAACCTATGTGCTTATATGTGTCGGGTTTGAGAAAACTGGGCATAATGCATGTGCCTAAAGTGTCGTCCCAGGTTAGCCTGTGCAGTCCGCACAGGCATTACACTTTACGGGTAAACTGGATTTTCGTTGAGAAGAGACTTTCTTTAATTAAAAAAACAACATATATTGTCTGTTCCTAATTCAGCCACTGGTACAAGAGAAAATTGTAACTGGACAAATATGTCACGTGACATTACTTTATTTATGAGTTTATGCATTAAGTGACGTAATGTTATGTAAACAATTTACCGATTATTCATGATATTTACCTAAATAATTTTTTTTGTGCTTATTTAAAGGCATTCGATAAAAAAGATCCTGACACACTTTGTCATTTCATACCATGTATTGTGGAGGAAATGTGTTAGTAAACTCGCCAAAGTCGTCAATTATATATAAATTCACACTTTCGCTTCGTACTACATGGTTGTTATTGTTTTCCCCACACAACGTATACAGTTTTGTGTATTCATATAGAATTGGAAAATAACTCATATTTCGTAAAAAAGAAAAATCTCCTTTTTAAGCGTTAGAAGAAAAAAGAGTGTTTTAAGCGCTCCATCGATAAGAACCGCTCTCGTATGTGCTGATAATTTTTTACTTTTACGGGCAAAAGCCCGCGTAGCGAGCGTTAATCATTCATACATATGGAAATTTAGACATAAAAATAGACATAGGGATGCATCTAAAAAAAATTGCCACGCGACATATATTTACAAATATACTAATTCACATGTACATACATACCTCAGGAAAAAGTATACAAATGCCATCATAATTGGGTAGCGAATCGCACTAAATATTCTCGCATTATTTGGTTTTTCTCCTCTACATTTAGGTCAGAATATACTAAATAGTTTCCCTATATAATTCAATGTAAAAGCGACAACTTTGAGCCAAAATAAATGCAATAATTTGCACATAGAGACCCCCATAACCATACCTTTTATTAAAGGCCATTCTAAGAGAAATCGATTTATGCAATAAAAAAAGATATGTCATGTACAATGCAAGAAAGAACTTGACACAAATCAAAATGGACTGTTTTTTCAACTCTTTTTTTGGCCGTTTCTTAGTGGAATGTAACCATTTTCAGTGCAATGGTTTACTATAGTCTTCAAGTTTATCATATTTCAGGGATTCAGTAGTGAACACCTATTCATGCCCTACCATTATCTTCGAAAGATAACACCCGAATAATAGTATAAAGTGTAAAACATGCCTTCCTGTCAACTATGATATTTTTTTAAAGAGTACAGCCCTAAATGAAACGGTTATTTAGTATACTGTAACCTATAAGACAACGATTACTGTTAACATCACAAACAATAAGTATTTCTCGATACTTACGAACCTATTTTCTATGTGCATGCCAAATTTCAGACCGATCGTTCACGTAGAAATGCTTAAAAATGCATTTTATTATAACGCCTGGTAAGCCATCTGGCTTTCGCGGTCGGAGCTTTGATTAATAAAGGTCATTCAGGAGTAAAAAAGATAACCCGTAATAATAAAAATCGGTCAAAATACTGGAAAAGTGTTACAAGCTATGTAGAAAAAGATGTAAACAACTATAAAAACGTGTTTATGAGTTATTTCAGCACAAATTGTTGCGATTTGAGATGCTCAATACGAGTTTTTGTATGATTTTTTCTATAATTTTCCTCTGAAAACGCATGTTTTTCTTAAAAACTCGCAATGCTCCTTAAATTCATGAAACAAACGCAGTTATTCCGTGAAACTTGCCCAAACGCGTAAAACCCCGCCCCAAAAATGGGGATTTTATGTAAATACAGTTCCTTTGTGACTGGGCCTGGTTTGCGTTTAGACCGTTCCAGAATTAAGACATTGTTTACACACCGGTCTTACTGACCGGTGTTAATGCGCGCTAAGAATTGTGGGAAACGGACTATTTCCAGTATGGAGCTGGTAAACATAATAAACACGGAAGTGAAAAATGGAAATTAATTATTATCAAAAACAGGCCCCATCAAACCGGGTCATCTATATTATATTCTTGGATGCAGGTTGTGCTTCAAAAGGAGCCTATTTTCACGCCAGTCCATTGTTGTAAGACTCACTAAAAACGTAACTAACTAAACACGTTGCAAGGCTGTTATCTTGGAAATAATAAATAAATCTAAATCATAAATAAATATTTATAATTTAATACCTGCTGAAATTTGAGGACGTAAACGATTTAAAATAAACGCTGTGAACATTGCAAGGAATCTTACATGTAGGCCTAATATGTGAGAGGATTATTCAGGGATAAAATAAAATGGAGTACGAAGGATTTAACATTTGGAGGAGGACGTCATGGTATCTTGGACATTTGCGAGTTCATATATTTATTTAGTAGATACTGAAAATGCTGATTGTGCTAATCGCATCATCAAAGTAAAACAGTTGAGATTTCTACAGCTTTATTTTTCTTGCCATAATATTGTATGTTTTCCATTTAATTTATCTGCTCATTTTTAACTCGGCTGTTTTCGGAGAAAATCCGAGGTATTGTCATAGCCAGCTCGTCGTCCGACGCCCGCGTCGTGCTAAAACCTTAACAATGGATTTAAAATCAAAGTGCTTCCACCAACAACATTGAAACTTCATATGTAAATGCACCTTGATGAGTTCTACACGCCACACCCATTTTGGGGTCACTAGGTCAAAGGTCAAGGTCACTGTGACCTCTAAAAAAACAAAAAAAAACGTTCATTTACTCTAAACTGCACTCGCAGCCGAGCGTTGGCACCCTTTATGTAGTGCTCTTGTTCATATATAAAATGTATTCATTACCAAAATAGTTGATGCATGTATAAATAAAAAGATACATGGACAGTGTGTTTTACTATTTAATAAATATGCTTTGCTTGCGTATATGCAAAACAATCAAGTCCATATATTGTTTACTGATTTTTAAAATGTTAAATGCCACACTGTACATACCAGTCCGTTTATGTACCGGCACTTTATGTACCATATATATATATAATATCTAGAGATAAATAATATATGGTTTAATATGAATGTGTGTTATTAATGATATGTATTTTGTGTGATAGTATTACTGAATTTAGACATTCATATTGGCCATAGATTATATTTTTTGCCAGATTGTCTTAGTGTCACTGAGTGTCTTAGTGTAATTAATTAGCCCAAGTAGTACTTAATAAATGATTTATTATTCTTACCTGAAATTGAAGTAAATTATTAAAATCCACTTGTCTCTTATCTTATCCTGACTAAGTACTATTAAGTCTAAAATGTTTGTATTTCCTATTGTATAATTGAGATGTGATACTTTGAAGAGAAGAGTGAATGACCTTCATTTTCAAACTGTAAAAAAATCGAATTATTTCCTTCTTTAGACTTTAATCATGTTTAGAAAATGACCTTAATTTATTAGGACTGCTATGAATGAATGGACAATAACACCTATATAATATGTAGGTGGTACGTACAGTTTCAAAGTGGTACATAAAAGGCCTGGTACATAAGAGGACTGGTACATAAGGTGTTACACCCTAAATTGTTCATGGTATCAGTGTTTCAATAATGTAGTGTTTCCTAATTATGTATTGCTTCGGTTGTTTTGTTTCAAAATTTCAAATCATGTTTTTTGTAATAAGGTGAATTATGTTGCACATGGCGTCAAATATTAATTTATGGTCGCTGTGGTGAAGAGAATGTTGTCCGCCTAGCAAATGGGCGTGGGTTCGATCCATACTCTGGGAGTGTTCTCATTATCGTCTCCATGGACACCAAGTACTGGTGTGCCAAGTAGTAGTATTAGTAGTAGTAACTCTTTCAAATGCACTCAACATTGCTGTTCCAATCGATGTGCTCAGAAATGCTTCTGGATGGGCATACACCAATGAGTACTTTCCTTCAATTATTTTTTCTAAAGGCACATTAACAACAATGTCGCCCTGAGCAGGGATTCCGGACGCCCCCCTCCCCTAAAGATGTTTCCTCCCCAGTAATTCCCCCCCCAACCCCCCAACGACGATTCCTCCACAGACGTTTTCCTCCCCCATTTAAGTTTTAGTGCGTACGCCCCCCCCCCCCAATAAATTTATAATGGTTTGGTTGAAGTATAATCTTGATTTATTATCAAAATGATTATTTTGCTTATGTAATCTTTCATTAACTTTATCTACGAAGCAGCTTGTGTGTTGTTTTCTTTGGATTAAGAATTGAATATTTTTGTTTAACTGTTTAAAGAGTGCATGTAAATCATTAGTAAGTGCATGTTGGTGTACTAGAGGAATACATGGAATATTCTAAAACTTTTACTGAGTATCTTATACATATTGTTGTTTTTAATCCAATTAAATAGGATCAATTGATGAATTATTTGGGCTGGGTTGTGGAACTGTAGTTATTTGTTGTTTTTAATCCAATTATTTAGGGTCCATTGGTGAATTAAAAAATGGTAAAATCACAATTATATTAATTTCAAAAATGTTCTAATTGTAACAGTTAGATATGATAAATAAATAAACTATGTAACTGTCAAAAAATATGCATTCATATGTATATTATCCAATTATTGGATATCACTGATATTTTCATTTTAATTAGCCAATTTAGACTAATTAAAACAGAATTGCACTTTCCTTGCAAAGTATTTCATTATTAATAATATAATTAGCAAATGTAATCAAAACATATTCATATTTTAGTATTTTAACTCAATGATATTAATAATATTTAAATTTGCCTAAAAAAACAAGTGTAGGTAGATAGGAAGGGAATTATATTTTTTTTGAATAATCAGTGTTGACAGTGTAAAATATTTGTATAGCTTCTTCAACTTCAGTTTTACATTTTATGACCTGCAATATATTCTATGCTACTTAATTTTACTATGGTAGATCTAAGTCATTAAAGTGTCATTTATTTTTCATCTATAGAATGTGCTAATCTCATACAATGAATGACTACCCCTTTAAAGATGTAACATAATCTAAATTCATTGATACAATAGTTATAATTGTTTTATTGTAACATACTATTCCACTAAAAATGACCATCAAAGAACATCAATGCCATGCTTTCACTTAATTTTTCAATGATCTCAATTATTTAAAGAAAAATTTCTATCAGGCACTTATAAAAACAATTATAATTAGATCTATTTAATTGGTGAAATTTGTTAGAGGCTTCCCCAAAAACAACCATCAAGGAACTTCAAAGCTTTCTGCTTTTACTCATGTATCCATATTTTCCCTATTGCATAATATTTCTGTAAATTTGCTCAGACCGGCCTTCAACACTTGCTGTGGTCTGACCACTTTGACAGTTATAGTCAAGCCAACACGCACTTATTCCTTGTTTGCTCAATGCATTGATTTGGTCCATCATGATACTGTTTAAGGCTGTCAAAATTAAACAAACTGAACAAGTCAACTTGAACTTCTCTTTCAATGCAAATGGAGCCACTTGAAATATCAAACATTTCCCATACCCAGTCGGCCATACAGCCATGACATCGCGTCTATTCAAAACATGCATCAGACACTCCTTCTGAAACTCTTTAAGCGGTTTTGAAAAAGCTATTTCATTGCAAACTTTCGTCAATAAAGGATCCATGTTGTTACAACCGAAAGTGAAAGTACAGTTTAAAAAAATGAATAAAGAGCAAAATTGTTGAAAACTAACGAAATTTTAATTGATACTAACATAAGGCCATAAGACTGAACAAAATAACACTTAAATTTTAAATCATAAAATACTGTTAACTTCAAAAACAAATTCTTCATTCATCCGCGGACTTCTTTGTGTCGTAGTCATAAATGCCTCCAAATGGAGGTGTGTGATGTGTCTTAGTATAGAGGTGACAATAACGTAGTGACGTCACCATCTATGTATAGAATGGAATTAAGAATACCCAATTATCTCCCCTGAATACTCATCTTCAGTGGGTATAAGCCATAGACTGGTTCACTACATATAGTGACAGTCTTTACCAAACACAATTTGGGAAAACATATCCCGTCTTAAATATATTGCCCGAATCTCAGATTTCTTTCCAATTTATTTGCTATGATCTTTTCGATATCTTATTGTTATTATTATCCTGACAAATCACAAACGCTTGTTAAAAAATTATTTGTTTTAAACATTATAGTTGGCATCTCTATTCTCCCAGTATTCTCGCGGTATTTCAATAACGACACCCTACTGTTGACTTGTCAGAATTCGTGAGCATTTTCCATTCGCTCTCAGAAAGCAGTTTTACGTGTGATCATCAGCAATATTCTAGTAAGTTGTCGTTGCTATCCATCAGAAACAAACATTTGTTCACAAAATTTAAAGATATTACGATCTAACTTTTTAGTCTTTTAGCTTAAGTTTTTAACGTATTTACACCTCGTCTGCTCGCACCTTACCGATATCCCAAAAGGTTACATATCACTATAATAAGTTTAGGCCTAAAACCACAAAATCTAATACCGTTGGATTTTCGTACCAAAATCTTACGTAAAAAATCTTTCAGATTCGAAATCAACAAAAAAACAGGACATTAATAAAGTGTCTGCATCATTTACCAAATTTTAAGATGTTTGTTGGTTTTCCGTTTTTAGAAGCTGTTCTGCCAAGGCAAGAGCTGGGCATCACACAAGCCATTCTATCGAGCAAATCTGACAGTTTTGGTTTCCAGAAATCAACAAAGGAGGGATTCCTGAACTATCAAAGTTTCCAAGCTATACACACAGTTATTTTCTGTGGTGATCTTATTTATTGGTTCTGTTGGTTTACTTGGATGGAACATGTGTGAACTTTTATAGAACTTTAAATAGTCTATATCTGTCTATCTATAAACAAAAATCAGCTATGGCATAATAAGATCAGATGTGCAAACAATGTCAAAGGGTTGTTAAATTAACAATTTGAAGGCAATTATGCTGAAGAAATATGAAGGTTTCCATGCAAATTTAGTCTGTATATCGACAAGTGTCTGCCAATTAATGTCAAACTAGTAATACAAAACTTACAACAAGCATGTAAAAGCACTAAGTACCTGTTGTGATCATTTTTAGTAAGATAGTGTAATTCTAAACAGTAGCAAATAGCTTGTTTAGTTAACGCATAATGTCATTAATATTATTTCCTTTCTATTGTGTAATTAATAAATTGGTTGTTACTTGTTGTTCCATGATAAATGTTTTATGCGCTAAAACCAGCATTGTTAATTTTGTAAAAGGTAATAAAATGTTACTGCATTGATTCCACAGTTTTTTTAAAGATAAAACATCACTGTGTTATATCATATACGTAAATATTCGTGTACTGTAGGTTGATGACCGTGTTTTAGTATTACTTATTGTGTAACTATTATTTTATGTGCAAATAAATGATGTGAAGTGTTTTGTATCTCCATACAATACCACATACCTTTTTATATATGTACTGAATATATATATACTTACATCATTTGCATGCTTCTGCTAGCGTCTTAGCCAAGAAAGACAATGACTGACATTAAATAAGCTCATACGATTACTGATGATCTATGCTTTATTGTATGTGTTATTTGAATGTTTAAATAAAAAAATATGGATGATATAACATTATGCATTTTAATATTTGCATTCAAATTGTAACTTTAGACCTACAAACTAAGTGTATGCAGTTTAGACTGTGATTTAAGCATTGCTACAAAATGGCTAGCTTTTTAGTGGCGACAAAATTTAAACTATTCAACAATATTTTGCGAAAGAAAATTACAACCATGCAAGATACCTGTATTTATTAAATATTTTAATTGCAAAACAAGTATGCTGTCATGCTGTTACACATAATTATACATTGATAATTAAAAAAGAGACAATTAGCGGTGTTAACGTTTCCCAACAGTAGTAATTATTCTGCTGATGAAGTCCGTAGTACACTGACGAAAGCTCCATGTATGGCTTTCAATACTTAGTGTGTGTAATTTGACAGTCTAAAACTTAATGGATTTAAAAAAAATCCTGTCAAATTTGTCAATCAAAATTGATTTGACGCATCACACGATTTTGATTATGTTAAATCAGTGTACTGTATGATAAAATCAATTGCTTTAGCAAGATGTTAAGTTGAATTGAGACATTTGATGAAACAAATTGTTTCCTGGGTAGGACCAATACTTAGTGTCTTTAGGGTTTTCTAAAGAATGCTCCCACTTAAGGGATCAATACAGAGACCTCTCAGTGACTAAGCCAGTAAGCAGACACCCTATCCACTATACTGCAGCCACCGAACCAGCTTTAAAATTTCTGCGGCTAGAAAACACAAAATTATAAGATGCTAGATCTTTACGCTAGGAACATGTTACTCGTTTTAAGATTGTTTTTTATGCATTACTTTATTATTGAAACAATTAAAATATTTTCAACACAATTATGTCCATATATTTATTAACAAGAGCACGCATAACGGGTGCCACGCTCGGCTGCAGTTTTGAATAAATGAAAGCTTGTCAGAATTTTTTTTAGAGGTCACAGTGACCTTGACCTTTTATCTAGTGACCCAAAAATGGGTGTGGCATGTACATTGATAAATTCAATATCTCAATGCTATTATTATCGTCAAAAATCAATAAATAAAACTGTTTAAAAAATTGATTCGCTGCATTCATGAACATTGGCGTTGATTTCGAGCTAACAAATTTTTAGGGGAGGTAACCACTGCGCATACAGCGTCCGGTGCGTACCGGTAGTCTCTAAATCCGGTCGAGCATTTTATTGTTTGTCTGCAGCAGATATTGAGAGAAGAAAGATACTTTCGAGAGCTCCTGGTCTTGGTATATTTTATTGTAAAAAATGGGTTTATTTACGATTCCTTATTCAAAACTAAACAAGCAACCAATTTAAATATTATTTATATAATTTGTATCATTATTTAAATAATAGCTCTTCTAAAAACGTATTATTTCCTCATATGAACCCATAGTTGTGTTATTCAAAATAGTAAAAAAAATGCATTGTAGATCTGTTTATGGTATATTTATTTAAACAGTTAATTTCATTTTCATTTAATTCAGTAGTTAATTATTCAGCATAAAGATTTCTCCCATTTTTTGTACCATTAACAGATGAGCCTTGACTGTGGGATTTCTAACTTTTTATTAATTAAGGCTTCATTATTTCTAAGTAAGGTTACATTTTGCATACAAGACGTATTCCAAATCCTTATACCAAAGACAATTTAGCATTACTATGAAACTTCCAATATGTAATTGAATAAGGCTTTATTTTTGGCTCAGTAAAGTAATTCATTTTATATACGGACAAAATTCCGCCGCTTCATACATATGGACATTTAGACAAAAAAATAGACAAGGGATGCATCTCACAAATTGTCGTCACGCTACATATATTTTCGCAATGTCCTTGAAAAAATCCAAAACACTGACATATGCTACATCACATGTAAATGCATTTCTCAGGAAAAAGTATACAAATAACATAATTATTGTGTTGCGAATCGCGCTAAATATTCTCGCATTATATGTTTTTCTCGGCTACATATACATATTCTGCCTCCGTTTGTTTACACTTCCTGTTTCCTTTTTCCCGGCCTTCAGTGGGTATAAGCCATAGACTGGTTCACTACAAATAGTGACCGTCTTTTGCACACACAATTTCAGTAAACATAACCCGTCTAAAATGTACTGCCTGAATCCCGATGTCTTTGGAATTTATTTGCTTTGATCTTTTCGATAACGGCTGTCTTATTGTAATTATTATCCTGACAAATCACAAACGCGTGATTAAATCATTTTTTTTAAACATAATTATCGGCATCTGAATTCTCGCAGTATTCTCGCGGTATTTCAATAACGCCACCCTACTGTTTACTTGACAGAATTCGTGACGCATTTTCCGTTCACTCTCAGAAAGCAGTTTTACGTGTGATCATGAGCAATATTCTGGTAAGTTGTGGTTGTTATCCATCAGAAACACGTTTATTCACAAAATTTAACGATATTCCGATTTAACTTTTTAGTATTTAAGCTTATTTTAAACTTATTTACACCTCGTCTGCTCGCACTTTGCCGATATCCCAAAAGGTTACATATCACTATATAAAGTTTAGGCCTCAAACCTAAAAAATCTAATACCGTTGGATTTTCGTACCAAAATCTTTCGTAACAAATCTTCCTGATTGTTCGAAATAAACACACACAAAAACAGGACATTTATAAATTGTCTGCATCATTTATTATATTTTAATATTTTTTTTTTTTTGGTTTTCCGTTTTTAGAAGCTGTAGCCTGTTCTGCCAAGAGCTGGGCATCACACAAGCCATTCTATTTCAAGAGGAAAACTGACAGTTTTCAGAAATCAACAAAGGAGTGATTCCTTCACTATCAAAGTTTCCAAGGAAGAAAGATACAACCCATGGTGATCTTGTTCATTGATTTTCTTGGATGGAACATATGTGAACTTTTATAGAACTGTGAAGGTTCTATATATATTTCTGTCTGTCTGTATACAAAAATCAGCTACGTTGTCATGAAAATCAGATGTTCAAACATTGTCAAAGTGTTGTAAAATTAACAATTAGAAGGCAATTAACATGTTGAAGAAATACGAATCATTCGAAGTCTGCTTGTCGACCAGTGCATGCAAATCAACGTTAAACTAGTAATAACAAGACTATTGCCAAGCAATTTATGTCCCCTAACGGCTCCACCAATGTCAGAAATTCCACCATTGTCAGGATTTTCTTTATTTGTTGATATAGCAACCATAATTTTTGACGTATGAACAAAATAAAATGACGTGCATTATGTCCATATTGCCATCTATCCATGTTTCAAGTTTCATGAAAAAATATGAAGAACTTTTAAAGGTATCGCAGGATCCAGAAAGCCAACATTCTCAGCAGTATTTATAGTCTATGTGTTGCCATAGCAACCAGAATTTTTGTTGTAGGAACAAAATGAAATGATGTGCACAATGTCCATATTGCCATCAATCCATGTTTAAAGTTTCATAAAAAATATGAATAACTTTTAAAGTTATCGCAGTATCCAGAAATGTGTGACGGACTGACGGACAGAGCGAAAACCATAAGTGCCCTCCGGTGAAACCAGTCGGGGACAAAAAAAACTAAGTATGTAAAACACTGTGTTGTGATCATTTTTTAGAAAGACATTGAATCCTAAACAGTAGCATCAAGCTTGTTTATTTAATGCATAAAGATGATTTCCTGTTTATTGTGTAATTAACCAAGTGGATGTTACTTGTTGTTCCATGATAAATTTGTAAACGCTTGTTCAAAACCAGCATTTTGTATTTTTAAGGTAATACAATTTTATGAGATTTTGCTTTAAGCAAACTGTAAACTGTGCTGAATTATACTTATTTTTCGTGCATGTATTAAATGGTTTATGATACATCAGCCATTGATTTCACAGTTTTTCAATTTGTAAGTACATGTACATACAAATACTTGTAAGTTAATGACAATGTTTTAGTATTGATTTATTTTGTTACTATTCTTATACATGCGAATAAGTGATTAAAGTGTATTTAATCTCCAAACATTACCATATACCTTTGTATATTTATGTACTAAATATATTAACATCTTTGACATGCTTCTGCTAGCAGCTAAGCATAGAAAGACAATCATTGACAATTAAATAAGCTCCTATGATAACTGATACATCTATGTTTGTTTTATGTGTTACATAAATGTATCAATAAACAAGAGATGTGTTTGTCAGAAACACAATGCCCCCTACTGCACCGCTTTGAATTAAAAACAAAATTATATCCCTTTAAATAATTATAATTTAAATTAATTATTATAATATTACTTCCCTTGTGAAAATGATCTGTATCTGCCTAATGATATAAAATAGAAATTATATCCCTTTAAAGCTTGTTACTTCCCTTGGATTTTGTTTTTTGACCTTTGACCTTTGACGCTGGTAATGCGGATACTTCGATAACAGATGGCACTTCGATAACAGAGAACAACAAAAGGCACGCGCGAGAGGTAAGTTCCTCAGGGTTATTTAAAGTTATATCCTAATGAGAAATGTTTTAGAGAAGGCACATGGTCGATTTGATACTTATATGGTGTATCCTTTTCTATTGGGAAGAAAAAAATCACGCACTAATGTAGATTGTTGTCCTAAAAATTGAAAATTCGGTCGGAAAAAAGCATGAATTGAATTAATTGTAAACATTTTTACGAAATGCAAGACATTGTTTGATATTCCAGCATGTAAAGTAATCACTGTGCTTCAAATACTGAAATTTTGATAGTATTAAATGATATATAAATGAAGATTTAGCATGTTCTAATAGGTGGTATTCATGAAGTTGCAGACACTTTGATTCCCGATAAAGGACACTTCGGATAACAGAGACTTTTAGCAAATTGGGCACTTTGATAGCCTAGTTTTATCTTCTACTTGAAATGTATTTATGTATATTATGGCTATTTTTACCAAACAGTTTGAAGTATGAATCAATGTGCATTGTCAAGCACGACACATTGGGAAAAAATAAGCATTACTTAAATGAAGGACCAACTAATTGTATATAATGAGAATGAGAATGCAATACTGCTTTCACTTCTTTATACTATATTAATTTCAAACACACGTGAAATATAACCAATGCTGTTGTTCGTTTTCACAAATATCATTACTATCAATTTATATTAATAATAGTATAATTGAAATTTTTAAATAAGATTCATATGCGTTTTTCTGAAAAAATATATTTCAAGTGACCGGATATAATTGTCTACATAATGAACTTGTGTTCATTGGTAACTTGAGATTCAGAAAGATAAAATACAACGGATCATGTAGATCAACACGATCGTGTTAAATTGTACTTATAGAAGGGCTCTTAATAACGGGAGCGAAGGGGTTTTTAAAAGGCAAATACTAATGCGTATCCATAAAAAGAATAAGAGAATTGAAAACTCCATTTATCTCGAACTCTGCTTATAGGGAGCACTAACTTTTCCACAATGTTAACGTTAGCTCGAACCCAGCAAACAATCTATAAGGGACCCATATGGGTCCCATGTGGGCACCTATATGGGCCCAAGGTGGGCTGCAAACATGGGGCCCAGATGAGGAGTGCAACCGGGCTCCACATGGGTCCCATCTGGGCTGCCCCATGAAAGTATATGGGGCAGCCCAGATAGGACCCATATGGAGCCCGGTTGCACTACCCATCTGGGTCCCATGTTGGCAGCCCACATGGGGCCCATATAGGTGCCCACATGGGACCCATATAGGTCCAACATGGGCAGCCCTTTTACTCAATATGGGTTACATACAGGCAGCCCTTTTACTCAATATGGGCTACATACGGGCAGCCCTTTTACTCAATATTTGCTACATACACGCAGCATTGTACTAAATATGGGCTACAAACTGGTAGCATTGTATTCAATATGGGTACACAGAGCCTGTAAAATTTTGGACAACGCATTAATGGAAATTCAGGTTATGTTAGAAATAATATGAAGGCTGCAAACATGAAATACTGTGTGTTCAAATTGAACATCAGACAAAAGATTCTTGTACATGTACTTCCATTTTCATTTGTTTAATGTGTATCTATTTCTTCTTGCTGGAACAGAGTGATATCAAAGGGTTTAAGAGCTACATAGCATTATCATTCAAGAAATACATGGTTTTTGTTAAGACTTAAACATTTATTAAAGTACTCACAACTTTTATTCACATATAGTATTACACACATATACATGGATACTTACATACGTAGCAGGAGGATCCCACGTTAACTATTCTACCATACCAGAAAATTCTAAAATAATATGGTGATTCCTAACTTTTTGAATGTAACATCAGCAAAAATATTTTACATGAAGTTGCTAACGAAAACATGTTTCTATCTAATGTTCTATCTGCATGGAGTAATGTTACTCATAATCTATAAACCCAAACCAACAGTAAAACTATTTTATGGAACAATAAAGACATAACTTCAAACAATAAGACGTTTTGCTATAAACATTATATATGTCGACCAGTTATACGACTATAAAGTTAAGGACTTTTATTATTTTGATACTAAATATATGTTACATATACAGAATGCCTTCAAGTATTTTCCTGATGTAATACACATTACTCAAAAGCCTACCCATGCATATTAAATCTTTAACCAATACAAATAACACACCATGTACTCAAAAAACATTCGTAGAAAACATACTTGCAAGACTAAACAAAACGAACAAAATATTTTATAAACTACAAATTAAAAACCCTGCAGAAAAATCCAAAACTCAAATATATGGTAAATCCTTTTTCGAGAACATGTCCATATTATTATCTTTGATATCTTCATACATTCTTTTTTTTTCGTAACTGCACATGATATATGTATATATGTCTTTTAAAACCTTCGAAAACTGGAATGCTTTTCTTCTTTTGCAAAGGAATATATACCGTTTCATTTCCAGATAAAAAAGATTGTATGCTTTCTTAGAAGATGAGCCTCAAAGGAATGGTTTAGGATCAATGGAGAAAGAACTGTCAATTACCTTTACAACATTGCTTAATATATTTGATAAAAAAGCTTGAACTATGCAGCAGTCCTAGAAAAGATGGATCGTAGCTTCATCACCAAGATGCTCTCCAAACTAATCCATTTGCTCAAATATTCCAATTGGAAGACTGATGTTCTCTGGCAGTTGCATTGGCTCGTCATCAGTAGCTGACCTAGCCAAGAGCCGCTGCAGCATCCGCTTCATTTCCCTGTTCTCCTCTCTAATTGTTGCCAACACAGTCAAAATCTGTGTAACTGCATCTGAAGACAGAGTAAAAAAACAACTGTACCTAAAGCTATGTTGACAATAATATATATCACAGCTGGGTCAGATATAATTATATTGGATGTGTGCCGATATAACGGCGGCGGGCCCGATTTGTCCCAACAGCTGTTGTACGGCTAGGGTTGATTAAAGACGTCTTGAACCGCTATGCCCGTCAACGTCAATTTGTTTCTTTTATTAGTAGAAGTATGTATTATTATAGATTACTCAATGACTGTGTATTTTATATTTTTAAAGTTGGATTATCTGTTTACATCAATTATTTATGTAATTAACTATCAGGCATTTTATAAGCAGTAATTCCAAAACTCAAATTATTTTAAGTTTAAAGTTTCAAGCACAAAAATGAGTTACTTTGTCCTATGAACTGTCTTAATGGGAGTGATTGGCCTCTGTCATGTACTGCTGAACATTCCTTGTAAAGACGATGTTGGCAAACGAGGCAGTGGTGATTATTTTATTTTCTGAAATAAATTTGTACAATAAACATTACACATTTAATTATTTCTTAATACACAGACTTATTTAATATTCTGCAAATATGTGTTTAAATAATCATTAAAATTTGTCCACAGGCAAACAACCTTTGCTTGAGTGCATGTAATCAAAGACATATAAAAAACACATACTATACGTCTTTGATGTAAATACGTTTACATTAATATTATCAATGTATGAGATAAGTAAGATTCTCATGCATTAGCATGATTACTAATTTAGAGTTCCATTTTTTCAGACATGCGCCTGTCTGCTATAAATAGCTTTATTGAATTTTAGGCAGAATCAAGTTGAATTAAGCAGTTTAACCACGGACTCTAGATTACACGGATATGAAACGGGACCGTTACGCCAAATATCTTGTTGTGTCTAAGTCACGTGACCGTGTCGTAACTATCGATCTTCTATCGAAGCGCCGAGGTTATAAATTTGATGTACCCACTCACGTATTTTGTTAAATTATAGTTTCATTTCTAGGTCGATTTTGACAAATTATATATCATTACAAAGCTTACGTAACGTAGTTTTCAGATATATAAATATATATTAAGTTTTTCTTCTGATTTCGGCAGCCCGGTGAGTTATAACTTTAACTTTTGCAAATAACATACCGTTTTGGAGTTTTAGAATCTAGATTTACGGTTGACATGTTCGTACTTTATACATAATTGTAGCGTTTATATTTGGAGTTCAGTTTTAAAAATAACATCTTGCTTAGGAGAATAGAATTCTGTATACGATAGAAAAAAAAATTGTTTAAAAACGAAAGTAATTAAGGAATGAAGGCGGGAAAATGTAGCGCGCGTTCCTAACGCACTGAACTGATGCTGCGGTCTTGGCGATTATGCTTTTGTTTAGATACCGGCCATTGAATTTCCTTTGCCATGATTATTATATTTTTTATGAAATATATTGAAATATTTTGTTCTAGAGACATATCCATAAAGCTAAGTATTAATGAAGCTTAATAAATTTACGATTTCATCTCTTGATTATAACACAGAAAGGGTGTTAATTTTATGATGAAACAGCGTATACAAATGTATAGCGGACCCTCTTGATATTTTTCGGCTTGCATACTTCAAATATAATGGGTGTCAAAACATTCATCGTTTGTTGTTTATTATCAAAAAGGTAATTATGTAAAATTATATGAAAGGTTATTAACCATAAATTATCAATTAATTAAAATTATTTAAAGATTCTTGAAAATCACGGTCAACTGTCTATGCATGTATATTGAAATATCTTTATAAGTTAACAGAGTTATAAATATATAGAATTCTAAATTAAAACTCTGTATTATTTGTATTTTTCGGAAAGATTATTTAACCCTGTTGTGGTCAAATGAGAATGCTGTTTTTAATTATGTTGTTCCGTACACTACCATACACTCTTTATAGGACTACGAAATGACGGAGTTTTTTTACCGGTACCCGCTAAATACGTTAAATGTGAAGTATTAGATTTTTTAAAGGTTTAAAATGTACATGTATAGGTATTAAGCACTTATAATTATTGTGATTTAGCTGGCTGACATCTATACAGTATTTAGTTTATGGCAATCTGTATGGGCAGATGAATATAAATGTTTTCAATACGCTACATATCTTATAAACGCAAAATTGAGTATTTGGCGTTACATTACTCCAAGAAATGACCACTAATACCACGAGAAGACATGGAGGTATCATAAAAAGTGTAAACTGACCAGACATTGCCACCTGTGGTTAGGGACCAATATACAAGTATAGGTCCCTGCTGTGGCGTATGAGACCATAGTGTTATTTAGTATTGGTCGGCACAGTATCTGATCATAACGAGATAATTGGCTTGTGCTGAACACAGGGGCAATAAAACCACAGATCTATCAATAAACAAGATTATTGAGATATCTTTTATTGAACACCGCGATAAAAATGCTCAAACCATGGACTCTAGATTACACGGATAAAAAACATGGCAACATTCTCAGAATCATCACTGCTATATGTGTAATCACCTAACAATTCGTCTTAAAATAATTTATATATTTGAGTTGAAGACGATGTACTGTTGTTTAAGTCTGAATAAACTATCTGTCTGCCTGTCTAAATCCAAGCCGTCATCGTCCCGGTGAAAAAAATCTGATTTTCAATAGTTGGACATGATGCCCTGATGTCAAAATACGAAATGACCCGCGTAACACGGACCGTGATTTTCAAGAATCTTTAATAAATTGATAATTTAAGGTAAATAACATTTCAAATAATTATACATAATTACCTTGTTGATAATAAACAGCAAACGATGAATGTTTTCTACACCCATTTTATTTCAAGTATGCATGCAAAACCGAATAATATCGAGAGGGTCCGCTATATACGCTGTTTCATCATAAATTTTACACCCTTTCTGTGTTATAAACAAGAGCTGAAATCGTTAATTTATTAAGATTCATTTATAATAAGCTTTATTGATATGTTTCGTGAACAAAATATTACAATATATTCCCTAAAAAATATAATAAGATGGCAAAAGAAATTAAATGGCCGGTTTCTAAACAAAAGCATAATCGCCAAGACCGTAGCATCAGTTCAGTGCGTTAGGAACGCGCGCTACATTTTCCCGCCTTCATTCCTTAATTACTTTCGTTTTTAAACAAAATTTTTTTCTATCGTATACAGAATTCTATTCTCCTAAGCAAGATGTAATTTTTAAAACTGAACTCCAAATATAAACGCTACAAATTGGTATTAAGTACGAACATGTCAACCGTAAATCTAGATTCTAAAACTCCAAAACGGTATGATATTTGCAAAAGTTTAAGTTATAACTCGCCGGGCTGTCGAAATCAGAAGAAAAACTTAATATATATTGATATATCTGTTTACTACGTAACGTAAGCTTTCTAATGATATATAATTTGTCAAAATCGGCCGAGAAATGAAACTATAATTTAACAAAAGACGTGAGTGGGTACATCAAAATGTATAACCTCGGCACTTCGCTGTACGCTAATCGTAAAAGATCGATAGCCACAACACGTTAAAACGCGCGGTGGTAAAACATAAAATGTGTATTTCTTGTGTTTAACTCGCTATAAATCCATTAATAACAACGGGAATATACTAAAAGTTATATTTTTTTGAAAGAGGAATTAATAAGCAACAAGATAACGTATAAACCAATAAAATCGGATGAATAGGTCTTGCATAAGATTGAATTTACTACAGTAAGGGTCAAATACTCGATTCATCTCCTGTCAATATACACTCCGTGGTTTAACTAAGAGATTGATCTATGGTGACAAACCAACGTAACGACTTACGTCGCGAAAATACATGACAAAGGCAAAGCGAATTAAGAAATCTAATGATTTGCAATTCAATTATTAAACACACAAGCATTAATTGAAGTAACAGATAAATAAATATGCGTGATCAGCAATATATATCTGATTTCAAAAGAAATATATAATCCCAATTAAACAAATTACCGTTTCGAGTGTTTTTGTTTTGCACTATGGATTCATACTCGGAATCCCAATAATTATGTATATATTTTAGTTTTTCACTACCAAACATGGATAAAAACAATTTTTCATCAGTGAATTGATTGTATTTTGCAATATTCTATCTTAATATCCGCAGTATTTTGATAAATAATAAATATTATTGGGGATTTCGGGGGATTTCGGTAATTACGGGGATTTCGGTATTTCTACACACCGTTTTGTTTTGAATGTTATCGCAAGGCGGAATTAACATCTGCGCATGCGCATATTATTTAAATACTTTATTTTTCTGCGCGATTATTTAAATTAAAATTATCTCTTGAAAATAACTTCATATTAATCATAGTATATACATGATTTAAAACAAAGCCAAAAAAAACAGAATTTTCAAAAAATATGCACCCGATAGCTGATTTTGTCCTTTGTTGGGCGGCCCAAATGGGACCCGTATGGGACCCATATGGGCTGCATATTATTTGCTTATGCATTGATTTTATATTTTTGGGTAAAATATTAGCAGTTTAGATCAAGTTTGTCATACATACGCTTTAAGAATTAGTTTTAAATCAAATAAATACAAGTTTATATCTTTTTCCTGATAGCGCAGTAATATGGGACCTATATGGGACCCTTATCGGCATTCCCACATGGGCAAGCCCATTTAGGTCCCACATGACTTCCATATGGGCTAACCCAAATGGGTTTGCCCAGAAACAGCCCGGTAGCTGATGTTGTCCTTTGTTGGGCGGCCCAAATAGGACCCATATGGGAGCTATATGGACTGCATATTATTTGCTTATGCATTGATTTTATATTTTTGGGTAAAATATTAGCAGCTTAGATCAAGTTAGTCCTACATACGTTTTAAGAAATGAATTTTTAATCAAATACATACAAGTTTGCAAATAACATACCGTTTTGGAGTTTTTCGTGATAGCGCAATAATATGGGACCTATATGGGACCCTTATCGGCATTTCCACATGGGCAAGCCCATATAAGTCCCAAATGACTCCCATATGGGACCCGTATGGGGCCCATATGGGCTGCATATTATTTGCTTATGCGTTTGAGTTTTTAATCAAATAAATACAAGTTTACATATTAATCAAATAAATACAAGTTTACATATTTTTCCTGATAGCGCAATAATATGGGACCTATATGGGACCCTTGTGGGCATTCCCATATGGGCTGGCCCATATTGGTCCCAAATGACTCCCATATGGGCTTACCCATATGGGTTTGCCCAGAAACAGCCCATATGGGACCCATATGTGCATGTTTGCTGGGAAGTGCGATTCACCTGACCCTAAATCACTTTATTGGTTGAGTTAACAGAATTTCGGACCTGAATCGCCGCTGATATTCATCTCTAAGTAGCAGTTTTAGCACATTGATGTTTCATGACATGCTATATTATATATAAGTAAGTGGTCTTAGTACCTTCATTAGCACATAATTACATATGCTTTACAGCAACCCTTTTGCTACAAAAAAACTTTAGTTAAAAATGTTTAAGCTCGTGTACTATGCCAAGATCCGGCGGTTTGGTGAAACTTGAAAAAATAAGGGCATATAGACTACTCATTAGACATATCGAATGAGTTTCACATTTTTCTTTCACATTTATACAAAACTATTATCATTTTCCAAAGAGATAAGAAAATGTTTCAGTAATTCGTTTCTAATTTACGTCAGTTCATACATTTTCATGTATTGCCTGCATAATATAACATTATTCCACAGCGAATTCTGCATTTCGGATGCACTAAAAGAGAGTATTATATCTTGTAAAAAGTGTCGAGTAATCTGGAATAGAAGTGCCAATGGCATTGCAATGTTCGGTTAAAACAGTGTCCATGAAAATTGTGCGTCCAATTCTTAAAACATTTGAATTTTCTAAAATACGTTAGTAAACTAAAATGAAACATGTTGTAACATTAATGGACATATTGATCTTTAATTTGGAATAGTAAGCACGTTCTTTCTTTATTTTCAAATATTTTTATTTTGTTTAAATATGTACTGATCATCCAATTCATGCTGATTAACGATGGAATTTTAACCTTTTTTTAAATATGATCCACCGTTTGCCGCGAATTTCTTTTTTCTCAATACGAAGTGCTTTACCATAAATCGACCAAACAATATTCCGTGTCTGAAAACCTAATAAACAGAACATAAATGCAAAATAGCTGAAGAACTCTTCTTTCGCGCGTGGCTTTTGTTGTTCTCTGTTATCTAAGTGCAATCTGTTATCAAAGTATCCGCATACTCGGCGTGTTGAAGGATGACCTTGACCTTTCACCACTAAAAATGTGCAGATCCATAAGTTACACATGCATGCCAAATATCAAGTTGCTATATTCAATATTGCAAAAGTTATGGCCAATGTTAAAGTTTTCGGACGCACGCACAGACAGACAGACAAACGGACTGACAGTTCAACTGCTAAATGTCACCCTACCGGGAGCATAAAAAATGGATTATATAAAATTGTGTTTGTTTGCTTACAAACTAATTGTATGTAGTTAAGACAGTTATTAATGAATTGCTACACAATGGCTTGTTTTTGAGTGGCAACATAATTTCAACTGAGCGACACTGCTTTGCCATAGGAAAGTAAAATTCTTTCAGATGCCTGTATCTATGACATACTTCAATTGCAAAACAGGTACGCTGTCCTACAGTTCCACATAATTATACATTGATAATCAAAATTGAATCTACAAATCGCATTATTTTATGTTTGATCAGTTTTTGATAGAATCAACGAATTTAGCAAGATTTAATTGAATTGAGACATTTAATGAAACAACCTGTTTTCTGGGTAAGACCAGTACTTGGGGTCTTAATGGTAATCTAAGGAACACTCACACTTAAGGGATCAATATCAAGACCCCACAGTCGCTAAGCGGACACCAAATCCACTACGCCGAAGCCACTGAACCAGCTTTGAATAACGGAGGCTTAAAAGCACGCACTTATAAGATATAAGATCTTAAAGCTTAGCTGATATCAAACACTTTTATCATCAAGCAAAAAATGTTATTTAATTCTTTGGATGCATTACTTTTTCATTGAAAGTCTTGTAATGTTTTGTACACAATAATATCCATGTGTGTATAACAATACGTGGTAATCAAATATCCAAGCTTTTGCCCGTAAATTAGGTAGCACCTATTATCATATTACGGGCAAAAGCCCGAAGGGCGTTGACCGTTCATACATATAGAATTTTTGACATAACTAAAGACATAAGTCATGTATTTAACAAAGTCAAATAAATCCTGCCCGCGTCATCTGTTTTCGCGATGCATAGGTAGTTTACTTGACCGATGTAGCAACATAGACACCTCGACAAACGCCAAATCGCATGTATTTACATACCTCAAGCAAAAATACGACAAGAAATTCATTATTTTGTAGCTAATGGTTCTTTATCTCCGAGCATTATTGTGTATATTTCATAGTTTAGTTATAGGTCGTTTCCGCGTCTTCACGACTACATGTAGGTATCGATCTGCCCCTGTGACCTTTCAGGGGGTATACAATTTCAAGATAAATTCTTGTCTGGACGCAGCTCCGCCAAGGGAGTGCAGCACGCAGCTCTGCCTTTATGGCCACTCTCGTCGTCACAGGCCGTCGTCTTCAACCCCGAGACGGTTTCCCCAGTGCGTTGAGCGCACTGAGTACCGCCGTCCCGGATCCATTCTCTAGGGCCACCTCCTCGATGTTTCTGTTACCATCACCAGGTCCGCCCCGTATGTTCTCCACACTGGTAAGCTCGCTGTCCCGCTCTCTCCCGTCCCTCTCTTGGAAGGTATAGTGTGAAAGCCACACTATCCTCATTGACCCTTGCATACAGAGTGGCTCGGGCCCCCGGTCATCAAGATCCGGAGAACAGCGAACCCCCGTCGATTAACAGCGGTTGACTAGACCTCTGCATCTTCGGGGAGACATAGCAGTGTAGAATACGTCCGGCTCGAGGGTGGCGGACTCAGCTGAATTAGCAGAGCCGCCAGCAGAAGTTCCCTCTATAAGAAAACATGTACAGGTGAGAAGATCTTCTGCGGGTGACTCTCGCCTCGGTTGCGACGCGCACGCGCCAGCTGCTGACCGAGTCTCCTTGCATTACATGATTTAATCCGCTAAAAATCAATCGCCACGCAGAGTTGTCGTTCCTTGCTCTCACATACACCTCTGCGTAAGGCTCAGTCTGCCATTTTGCCTATCACATAGGAAAAACAGAACAAACGCATTGAATGTATATTTGAGTGGATATTTAAGATCGCATGCATTTAATTAAGAAATATGACTTTAACATTTACGATAAATCGTGCAAAAACTTTAAGTTTTAATGCAACTCTTTGCAACTATTTTATTGCCCATTTACGCAGATGGAATCATTCCACGCACTTCACAAATGTAAACAATTGAACATAATTTTTATTGAGTGACGTTAGGAATTGCTTCGACGTGTGTATGTATGTTGGTTTCTCAACATCAAAAAACCATATTAATTTTATAATACGGGCAAAAGACCTTTCATACATATGGAAATTTAGACCATAAAATTACATAAGAATACCATAAAGGGATGCGTCTCAAAAAAGTTGTCACGCGACATATATTTTCGCGATGCTATTTATGACCTTGAACAAATCAAAAACACTTTGACATATGCTAAATCACATGTTAATACATACCTCAGGAAAAATTATATCAATGACATCATAATTGTGTAGCGAATTGCACTAAATATTCTCGCATTATTTATTTCAGTGGGTATAAGCCGAAGACTGGTTCACTACATATAGTGACAGTCTTTACCAAACACAATTAAGGTGAACATAACCCGTCTTTAATATATTGCCGAATCTCAGATTTCTGTCGAATTTATTTGCTTTGATCTTTTCGATATCTTATTGTTATTATTATCCTGACAAATCACAAACGCTTGTTAAAAAATTATTTGTTTTAAACATTATAATTGGCATCTCTATTCTTCCAGTATTCTCGTGGTATTTCAATAACGACATCCTACTGTTTATTTGTCAGAATTTGTGACGCATTTTCCATTCGCTCTCAGAAAGAAGTTTTACGTGTGATCATGAGCAATATTCTGGTAAGTTGTCGTTGTTATCCATCAGAAACACATTTATTCACAAAATTTTAAGATAATCCGATCTAACTTTTTAGTCTTTTAGCTTTAATTTTTTAAAGTATTTACACTTCGTCTGCTCGCACTTTACCGATATCCCGAAAGGTTACATATCACTATAATTAGTTAAGGCCTAAAACCACAAAATCCGATACCGTTAGATTTTCGTACCACAATCTTACGTAAAAAATCTTCCAGATTCGAAATCAACAAAAAACAACACATTTATAAATTGTCTGCATTATTGATCAAATGTTAAGATATTTGTTGGTTTTCCGTTTTTAGAAGCTGTTCTGCCAAGGCAAGAGCTGGGCATCATACAAGCCATTCTATCCAGCAAAACTGGCAGTTTTGGTTTACAGAAATCAACAAAGGAGGGATTCCTGAACTATCAAAATTTCCAAGCTATACACACAGTTATTATCTGTGGTGATCTTTATTGGTTCTGTTTGTTTACTTGGATGGAACATGTGTGAACTTTTATAGAACTTTGAAAAGTCTATATATATCTATTTATAAACAAAAATCAGCTATGGTATAATAAGATCAGATGTGAAAACAATGTCAAAGGGTTGTAAAATTAACAATTTGAAGGCAATTATGATGAAAATATATGAAAGTTCCCATGCAAATTTTGTCTGTATATCGACAAGTGTCTGCCAATAAATGTCAAACTAGTAATACAAAACTTACCACAAGTATGTAAAAGCACTAAGTACCTGTTGTGATTATTTTTAGAAAGATAGTGTAATTCTAAACAGTAGCAAATAGCTTGTTTAGTAAATGCATAATGCAATTAATATGATTTCCGTTCTATTGCGTAATTAATAAATTGGTTGTTACTTGTTAATCCATGATAAATGTTTTATGGCTAGTACAAAACCAGCAATGTTAATTTAGTAAAAGGTAATACAATAACACCACTTTGTAATTTCATATACGTAAATATTCTTGAAATGTAGGTTGATGACAGTGTTTTAGTTTTACTTATTTTGTAACTATTATTTTATGTGCAAATAAATGATGTGAAGTGTTTTGTATCTCCACACAATACCACATACCTTTTTATATATGTACTGTGTTATTTGAATGTTTAAATAAAAAAATATGGATGATATAACATGATGCATTCTAATATTTGCATTCAAATTGTAACTATAGAGCTAAGTGTATGCAGTTTAGACTGTTATTTTAGAATTGCTACAAAATGGCTAGTTTTTTAGTGACGACAAAATTTAAACTATTCAACAATAGTTTGGGAAAGAAAACTAGAAACCTGCAAGATACCTGTATTTATTAAATATTTTAATTGCGAATCAAGTATGTTGTTATGCTGTTACACATAATTATACATTGATAATAAATAAGAAGACAATTAGTGGTGTTAACGTTTCCCAACAGTAGAAATCATTCTTCTGATGAAGTCAGTGATATACAGACGAAAGCTCCAGGTATGGCTTTCAATACGTAGTGTGTGTTTATTTGACAGTCTAAAACTTATTTGATTAAAAAAAAAATCCTGTCAAATTTGTCAATCAAAATTGATTTGACACATCACATGATTTGGATTATTTAAATCAGTGTACTGTATGCTAAATGCAACTGCTTTAGCAAGCTGTCAAGTTGAATTGAGACATTTGATGAAACAAACTGTTTCCTGGGTAGGACCAGTACTTAGTGTCTATATGACGTACCGTGACGTCGAAAGAGTACAATATAAAGAAGTGAAACTCCAGCTGCTGGAGCAGTATTGAATTTTCAAGACCTGCTAAGTAGAACGAGAAATGTACTTCGACGTACAATTTTCACCGACCCTTGAGTGTTAGCCAATCAGAAGACACCTTACGTCTGTTGCTTTTAGAGATTTTTGACATTGAACATTATTATTATGATTATTTATACCGAATTATGCGACTATCGACCGCTTACTCATAGATATTGTGCGTATTTATTAAACATTATTATTATTATAATTTATACCAAATTATGCAACTATCGACCGCTAACTCATATATATTGTGCGTATTTATTGACCTGGCGTGGCGGAATTAACCTCTGACTTATGCTAGTTATGGTTATCACAAAATACGACAAACGGGGAGTTTATAATACATTATTTATCCCATTAATGCTTGGTAACTGGTTACCGTTGGGAATTTCCTACACAGTAATGCGCTGGAAGGTCGTGATACTCCGCCCGCATGATCATTTCATACACACAATATGCTGAATAATTTTAATTTTAAAAAGGTAACAATTGAATCTTCTTTAAATTTGTATATAATCTATTTCAATGCATTAAATACTTGAAACTTCTGTGTTGTTTTTTTGCCATTCTGTTATTTTTATTCATTTTTCCTCAACTAAAAACGAGATTTTAAACATTTATTATGAATAAATCTGGAGGAAAAGCAGCTCAAGAGACTAGTGTTTTGATTGGCTGTTCAGAAAATGTGTACGTAGAAGTACAAACATGTATGTCGAAGTACAAATTGTACTTTGACGTAGAAATATATACTTTGAAGTGTATTTTATATTCATGTCGACGTACAATTATTGTACTTTGACGTACATTTCTCTTTTTAACGTGTAGGTCTTCTTGACTTTCAACCCAAATGGTACGCCATAGTATGTTTTGAGGGTTATCTAAAGAATGTTCCCACTTAAAGGATCAATAAAGAAACCTCCCAGTGACTAAGCCAGTTAGCAGACACCCCATCCACTATACCACAGACACCGAACCAGCTATAAATTCCTGTGGCTAGAAAAAAAAATATATAAGATGCTAGATCTTTAAGCTTGGAACATGTAACTCGTTTTAAGATTTGTTTTTTTGGATGCATTACTCAATAACTGCAACAATTATCATATTTTGAACACAATCATGTCCATATATTTATTAAAAATACATGGTTATCACAAAAACTTAAAAAGCTTTTGCCCGTAAATAAGGTAGCACCTATAATCATATTATTATTAATGAATTAAGACTGATATAAGATATCATGGTATGAGATGGTTTTCTTTAATGCAGTGAATGCAATGTAACCGTCGTGCAAGATATTGTTTAATATACTGTAACCTCAATGATGAACGCTTGGAATGATCATGACATGAATGAGACGCTTCCATAACAATAGTCCGTTCTGAGCCCAACACAGAGGTAAATGTAATGTAACCGTCGTGCAAGAGATTGGCTAAAAATACGTCTGTTTGCCTCCCTGTGTGACACTTTCTGTTTCCCATATTGCATTGCAAATTGCAAATTGCGCTAAATGTTGTAAATAAAATCTTAGAAAAGATAACCCGTCTAAATTTATTGCGTACTTCCGGCGCACAGTATCGAATAAGATAAGTCTCGAATTTACTTCTTTAATGAATCCAATATTCTATAATTAATATTATCTCTTTACATAAATAAATAAGTGTTTTAAAAGTTTGATTTGTTCACAAAATGAACGGTCGCGTGTCTTTCGTCGACAACTATACATGTCTGTGTGACGTCACTGCTTTCGTCAATACGTCATTGAGAAGTGAAAATTGAAATCAAATAAATAAATGGAATACACTCGATTGGTAAGTAATGATTCAATTGAAATATTGCGTTTGGTTACATAAAACATCAATCTATAATTATATTGCTAAAGATTACCTTTGATAACATGGAAACTGTTTTCGTCACAAAGAGATTTTTCGCCGATTTTGAGTATATTGTACATGATTATTCTAAAGACCCTTTCTTGTGTGGTGTATTAAATTAAGTTGTGATTGTAAACAATATTGGAGTAATTCTTCCAAAATCGTCCTCATTCTGTCCCTTGTGTTTAAACCATTTCTGAGAACATCTAAAATGCGAAATATAAAAGAATTCTGTGTTTCACCTACCATTGTTAATAAATATAATACATTCAAAATATAAAACGGTGTTATCCCATTATATATAGAGATATTTTACTCTTTGGTTATAACCACTCTTGCAGTTTTGAAATGTCCCCGACATTAGTTGTCTTAATAAATGAACTCATTTTTGTCGCATATTCCTCATGTATTATTTATTTTTTACGGAATAAGTTTGAAGACATATTTAAGCAAATGATTTCTTTATATTTCACATGAATAACTAAAACGAATAGAAAAATATGGGTGTTAACAGATAGTCCCTTAAATTTTACTTCACTACCGTCACAATCACTTAATTTGTAAATTGGTTGCATGTAAATCAAATATATGACGACACACTTTTGGCTTATGACGTCACAGTTTATGATGTTCCATTGGCGCGAAACTCTGTATGGTACAGCGGAATGGCGGCCAATGCAAAACAAACTGAAGGTAAAATATATTGCCCGTATACGTATTATAATTCACTACCGAACGCTGCATATACCTGATGTGTATATTTTTATCCGCTCTGCAATTATTTCATTATTTAAGTTTTGGGGAAAAGTTTTATAAACATTGAATAACATGCAAATAATACTGATCAGGATCGTTTAGGGGATTGTTTAACAACAATTTTCACTACTGTCACTATTCACAACCGTCACAGTTTTTATATTGCGGTAGTGAACATTATGTGACGGTAGTGAATAATAATATGATTATAGGTGCTACCTAATTTACGGGCAAAAGCTTTTTTGATAATCATGACAATGTGTTTTTAACAAATATATAGACATTATTGTGTTCAAAATATTATAGTTGTTTCAATAATAAAGTAATGCATCCAAAAATTTCAATCTTCAAACGAGTAACATCTTGAAACGAGTAACATGTTCCTAGCTTTAAGATCTAGCACAAATTCAAATAAAACATATATTTCAAGCAAGAGATGTGACATTAATTGATGAAAATATAAATAAAAGCAATTTTAAATTGTGAATTCACACACCGTATTACGCGTCACGTCGATGACAGAATGTTCCATCGATGACAGATAGCTTTACTCGACCGCGTACAACAGGTAGGTTACAAATTCGTTCAATATAATTATATAAAGCAAGTAAGGCCAAAATCGTTGCTACGAACATATTGTCCATTGACTGAGGACGCCACCAGGTAATTTTTGACTCGTAGTTCAAGTTTTTAAATAAATGTGAACGAGTTAAAAGTGACAGTTTCCGAAAAATCATTGAAAATGACTGCTTTTTGTTCAAAATATCTGAAGTCTGAAATAAATGACTTGATTTTGTGTTATATACTTACGCATTTATCCATTAAGGATACGTAAGCCAAATATCCGCCCTTTGAGTTGTTTAATGAACATGTTACAGGCGTCCAAACTGACCCCGTCGAAAAAAATTGGTGCCGTAGTTGGCAGATATGTATTTTAAATGATGCCGCTGATGGCAGAAACGCTGTAGAAAATGCTAACGTAGATGACAGATTGTCAAAATAACAATTTTATTTATTTCTCTCTTCTTTTTGTACTTTTATACACAATTGAGAAGCGAAACTGTCCTTTTATTATATATTCTTAAGAAAAGAAGGTTATGTATGCAGTAAGTGTATGAATATTATGTTTAATAAAAATGATTATGATACCTACATAATATATATAACGATGCTATTATATAATATAATGAGGGTGTTTTTTTGTAGAAAACCGTCACCATGAAGAGGTTCAGGTGTTGTTACTGTGACTCTGAGTTTGATGTCCACAAAGACACTGTACACCGCCTCATAGAACACCACGAATCTTTAACCATTAAGTACAGGGAGCTGGAACTGAATGAGAAAACGTGTCGTCAAGGCTACTGAACAAAGGATTATGATATTAATCCGGCAGAATGTTCCGTCTTAATATGTTCTAAGATATGCAACAATGACAATAAATAAGTACATGTATATTTCATGATAGTTGGAACCATATTTAGTGATATTAAAATATAAACTATGTATCGCTATCATGTAACTGTCCATACCTGTTATATAGAAAAGCTTATTTAAATTTTCAGATACCACTTCTTTGACACTACAGAAAGAAATCGCAAGAAGTAGAAACGAAAGAAAGGACAGATATCGGCTCCAGATCAACTTGCGCATGGACAAAGGGGCGTGAGACAATTTCATGCATGCGATGAATCCAAGATTTTAGCCCATATCCGCAAAGGTCTTAAAGATATTCAACAACACATCACAATTCATTTGATAAAACTTTATTTAGAACTGTAACAGTAAAAACATGTAAACAAAAACATAAAATCTGCAATCTCCCTGCTACAACTGTGTTACATTATTTTCAAAACAAACGTCGAATATGGACAGTTTAACATTATTGTTATTTGTTACATATCATACACTATCGGGTTCGTCATTTTTCTATATAACGTATACTGCGACTTTAAAATTCTGAGATATAAAATTACGTGTATGTTGTTAGAGAGGTTTAGATTGTACATCTAAATTGTTACTTCTACGAATTATTTCACTATATGTTGCATTGAGCGTCTCGTCTTTAGTCATCTGGAAACCCACCGATATAGATAAAGAGAGATTTTTTTATCAGCGTGTTTTCGAGTCCAAAACTGTTAGTTTTACCTCTATCGCTGGCTTTCCAGACGACTTAACAAGAAACGCCCGATGCAAAAAATTACAAGTAAAACATACAAAACAAATCCTCTAGATAACTTACCATCTCCATCACAATACGTTTGACTTGTATTTATATTTTTAAACGTACTTGTTCAATAAAAGCAATATTAGATAATTATCATCTTAAAAATACAAATGTTATCATTAAATTTTAAATCATATTATGTATTTTGTTTTGTTTTCACTTAAAAAGTGTAATGGTTATAATGCGAGGACCTACAGGACTTACTGATATACTAATATGACTTGTCGGAGTTTAAAACAGTGTGACTAACTTCAAAAGAACATTAACAATGAAATACAATTAAACATTTGATAATAAACAAAAAGATTTCTTAAAACTCAAAAAATCTTATAAAGATTGTTCTGAAAATCTGAAAGAGGTAAACATTATTATGTCGATGAACATGGCCATTTGGATTAATTGCGTATATACGAAATCATGATTCAACACAGACACTTGTTATGATAAATAAGGCACTATTAAACATTTAAAGTTCATACCGCATCATTATAATAAATATCAAATACAGTGTATGCCATTGTGATGTATGGTCACATATATTTTTAACATATGGTCATAATCCTTTGTTCTGTAGCCGTGACGACCCATTTTCTCATTCAGTTCCAGCTCCCTGTACTTAATGGTTAAGATTCGTGGTGTTCTATGAGGTGGTGTACAGTGTCTTTGTGGACATCAAAATCAGAGTCACAGTAATAACACCTGAACCTCTTCATGGTGACGGTTTTCTACAAATAAACACCCTCATTATATTATATTATAGCCTCGTTATATATATTATATAGGTATCACAATCAAATTTATGTAACAGAATATTCATACACCTACAGCATACATAACCTTCTTTTCTTGAGAATATTTTACAAAGGACAGTTTCGAGAAAAATAAACAAAATAGTTATTTTGACAATCTGTCATCTAAGTTAGCATTTTCTACAGCGTTTCTGCCATCAGCGGCATCATTTAAAATACATATCTGCCAACTACGGCACCAATTTTTTTCGACGGGGTCAGTTTGGACGCCTGTAACATGTTCATTAAACAACTCAAAGGGCGGATATTTGGCTTACGTATCCCTAAGGGATTAATGCGTATGTGTATAACACGAAATCAAGTCATTTATTTCAAATTTGAGATATTTTCAACAAAAATCAGTCATTTTCCTTGATTTTTCGGAAACTGTCACTTTTAACTCGTTCACACTTCTTTAAAAACTTGAACTACGAGTCAAAAATTACCTGGTGGCGTCCTCAGTCAATGGACAATATGTTCGATGCAATGATTTTGGCCTTACTTGCTTTATATAATTATATTGAACGAATTTGTAACCTACCTGTTGTACGCGGTCGAGTAAAGCTATCTGTCATCGACGGAACATTTTGCCATCGACGTGACGCGTAATACGGTGTGATGATAGACCAACCAATCTCTAAATAAGAGAAACTAGTGGAGCCACCAAGGTGTAGGTGTTCGCTTTCAGATCGGACATATGATATAATTCTGCCTTGCCTAAAACTGAATAAAATTGTTTCGTAATTGAGAATAAATGAATAAGTACACAAACTAAACATAATTATTTATTATTATAAATCAATCACTTTCAGATAAAAGCTTAAAAGAACGGAAAGACGAGTATAACAACTTCGAGAAAGATGCAGAAACTCTTGAGATACTTTTTGCCACATATCTCCGGTATACACCGTCGGAAGCAAAAAGTAACATGGTTTATACTGGTTTTCTTACAGAAATTGAACATTTCTACAAGACAATGAAGGGCACATACTGTGTTGTAACTCATGACTGAAAACCATACCCTGGTATAGTTCAGGACGTTGATGATACTGAGGTATTTTTATGTTTAGTTTTGATGTTTTAATGTGCTTAATAATGGGGTATGTTGCCCATGATGTCTTCATAGGTACTTTGTAAATATTCGTTTGCGTGCTTCTAACAGGATGCTCAATTATATCATCCAATATTTTTTCAAAAATACCACACTCACTTCGTTTAAATAAAGGTTGTTTAAGATGTATATGCGAGATTGTGTAGGTTTTTACTACACTGTCTGTTCGACATAATGTTAATCAATAGCTAGCTTATGTTATTTGTTGTTGTATGCCCTACATTAAATGAAGTTTCTTGTATTTTGTAGGTAGAAGTCAGCGTAATGCATTGCACTGGTCCCAACTGATTCTTCTGGCCACGGATGCAGGATGTGTTGTGGTACCCAAGTGACCAGTATATAACCCAAATTCCACAACCTTCCAATATTGGAAGTCGGCATCAACAAATTGAGCCAGCTATATGGGAACAAATAAAAGACGCTCTGGACTTGTAAAACATATAGAGGATATTAAATGAGTGTGCTCTGGACTTGTGAAACATATACAGGATATAAAATGAGTGTACGTTTCATACAAAATTTATTAAATGAGTTTAATAAAATCATGTTATGCGAGCTTCTGGCTAGCAAAATATTATTTTATTCAACGAGTTCAATAAATTTAGTATGGAACTTAGACGAATTAAATGTCCTAAAACATTTGTTCATGATTATTAAATACATATATGAGTTCTTATTTGTTTGTTAAAATAGTTGTTAGTTCTGGTGTGTTAAATTTAAAATTACGGAATACAGAATGCAAATTTTATTTTAAATGGGTTTGAACACCCAATATTGAACAAACATAGTAAACATTATTGATGTAAAGCTATTGACCGACAATATAATATCGGACATAGAGGATATTATATGATTGTCTTTTGATATTGAATTTATTAAACGAGTTTGATACAATGATAAATTAAGAGGCTCTGCTGAGCATTTTATCATTTTATTCAACGAGTTTATTACATTTAATGTCATCGAATAAGATAATGTTTTATCAATAAAAAGATAGAAGCCAGCACCTATTAATAAGATTTCCATACCTCTTTGCAGTGGAGTTCTCTAAAGACATGTTTTTTTTTATGTTCACTACGACACTACCGTAACAACCGGTCACTACCCTAACATTAACTTCACTACCGTAACAGCATCATTTTTCCTTAAAAGTGACAAATGAGTGCATAAAACACCTCGAAAATAATTCTTCAATAAACAAAGTCATATGTAAGTATATGCGAAAGTATGACCCGTGCTTTGAAATATATGGAATTTTTAAGAAAATTGCATCTCCGACTCGTACTCGATCATGATCGTATCAAACTGTTTCAAACTGTAAAAAAAATCAAACTGTGCTTACATACACTTTGGAAATAGACTTATTAATCTGAATATTTTATGTATTTCTCTGTCAAATGCTGGGCTTCACACATTCCATGCAGCATTATGCTGAGCAAAACTGACTGCGTGCTTCGTACTCAACAACAAAGCAATTCTGGACCTATCAAGCTTGACCGGGACTGAAACATTAGCAATTGTGACTCGGTAATGTTCAACGTTAGTGGCCTGTAAAGAGACTGCAATTATTGTGAAGAGACTTTGTATGTCTGCAAGCAAAAAGAATATACAGCATAACAAATATCAGATGTGAAATCGGTCTCTTTTGCACGGGCCGTTGAGGTGAGAAGATATGTTTACCTGACGTCAGTAATACCAGGTGGATTTGTGACTATATGTTAGCCAGTGTCTGTAAATGTTAGCAGGTGATTGTGTGTGAAGACGTGTATGCCTGGAGGTGTATTCCCAGAAGGGTTATAGCCATTCCGTGACGTGTATCCG